>NC_137916.1:27313053-27315553 GCF_963457725.1 Sprattus sprattus | reverse complement strand
TTATAGCTTGTTCAACTGTAATTGACTTCCCTTAATACAGTGGCAATGAAGAATACATTATTGATCAAGCTCCAGATAGGATATGCTGGGTATTGATTGTACAATGGGATTTGGTTTGACCGGTTTCCTCTCACAGTTTTGGGTCTTTGTGTTATTGATCGGGGCCTCGGTTTGCCATAATCAGGCACGGGGTTGAGGAGAGTTGGAGGGCAATGACAGTCCATCTATTCTCCCATGGTGGTCTAAACATACACACACACACACACACACACACACACACACACACACACACACACACACACACACACACACACACACACACACATGATCAGATAAGCAAACACACATGCACAAGATACAGAGATAACGGAATATCTCCCTTCCTGAACTCTACACACAGACACACACACACACACACACACACACACACACACACACACACACACACACACACACACACACACACACACACAAGCATACACACACACACACACACACACACACACACAGACACACACACACACACACTCTCACACACACACACACACACACACACACACACACACACACACACACACACACACACACACACACACACTCATCCACAGCACATCTCCCTTCCTGAGCTCTACGGCCTTGTGCTGATGTCCACGCCATGCACTGCCAGGGCCTTGTCTGTCTCTGTGATTCAGAGGTCTCCCTCCCCCTCCCTCCCTCCTCCCTCCCCCCCCTCCCTCCTGGGGGCCCTGTGCACAATGACGGACCTTTGTCCCTCTCCTGAGGGCCAGGCCCCGCTTCACGCAACGCAGCATCACAGCACCACAGCACCAACCAGCAGGCTGATGAAGACATCCCTGCCAGGAGCCAGAGCCGTGGGACACTCACTCGCTCTGACTCGCAGACACGCCAGGGCCCCGCGGTATAAACACGCATACACGCACACGCACACAGACACACACACACACACACACACACACACAAACACACACACACACACACACACACACACACACACACACACACACACACACACACACACACACACACACACACACACAAACACTCACACACACACACACATATATACACAGTATATGTACAAACATACTGTACACACACACATATATACACAGTATATGTACAAACATACTGTACACACACACACACACAGACACACGCATATCCTCCTGACTCTGAGAGAGAGAGAGAGCGAGAGAGAGAGAGAGAGAGAGAAAGAGAAAGAGATAAAAAGTCAGAGGCCGTTTCTGTGTGTGTGCAAGTTAGGCTCTCTGAGTGTGTGTGTGTGTGTGTGTGTGTGTGAGTGCATGTGTTTGAGTCGAAAGAGGGGGATTGTATTGCAGAGAGAGAGAGAGAGAGAGAGAATTACTGAGCGAGAGAGAGAGTGACCCAGGCACACAGAGAGAGAATGTAGTTCATTCAAGGCAAAGCCCTGAGCAGTGCAGGCTGCTGGCATGACAGCCCACATATGTTCCTGCGCTTCCTTACACAGCCCCTTCCAGTCCAGTGTCTGGCTGCGTGTGTGTGTGTGTGTGTGTGTGTGTGTGTGTGTGTGTCTGTGTGTGTGTGTGTGTGTGTGTCTGTGTGTGTGTGTGTGTGTGTGCGTGTGTGTGTGTGTGTGAGAGTGTGCGTGCGTGTGTGTGTATGTGTGTGTATTGGAAGTGTGTCTGTGTGTGTGTGTGTGTGTGTGTGTGAGTGTGTGTGTGTGTATTGGAAGTGTGTCTGTGTCTGTGTGTGTGTGTGTTTCTGTGTGTGTGTGTGTGTGTGTGTGTGTGTGTGTGTGTGTGTGTGTGTGTGTGTGTGTGTGTGCTGCTGCTGATGCTACTGGAGGTCTTAACCCTTTAACACCCACATCTGCTGCCACCTCCTCCACAGTACATAATATGTGGGCCTAATATGTGCTGCTGTGATCAGGCGATCTGTGATCAAGTGCAAAAGCTCTACTCTCTAAACAGAAACACCTAAACAGCAATCATGCATTCAGTAAACATGATGGATAAACGTGATGGATGTAATATCTACAGTATATGTGTCCATAGTACACACATTATTTGTAAATATGACTGAATGTGAAGTAAATGTAAAGTAAAATGCAACAAGATAATGGACTAGAAATATAGGAAAAATTAAGCTTAATGTTTGATAATATGTAATAACACACCTTGTATCAGTGAGATTTTGGTATCATTATTAAATGGTATGACTCTTACAGGAAGCTGCTGTGTTCCGAGGGTTTCAGTGGGGATGCTCTACCTCAAAATAGCTACAGTACCTCTCCAATCGTAAAGGTTGCTATGTCGTGTCACTGTGACCTCTCATCTACCAATGCTGCTATCTTTAAATGTCTCTTGTACATGTTCTGACGTTGAGAGTGGCCTCCAAGATATGCTGTCTTATGGGACAAGGGTTAGGTACTCAAGGGTATAGCTGGAGCCTCTGGCCGTACAGGGCCCCAGATATGGGCTAAGTAGCATCCATCCCT
>NC_137916.1:27303053-27305553 GCF_963457725.1 Sprattus sprattus | reverse complement strand
CGAGGAGAGGAGAGGACTGTCTGTCTGTCGGCCGCTCAAGAGCCACGTCAACAGACAGAAGAGCGGCGCAGAGAGACGCTGGGACGGACAGAAGGACTATTGTCTCGAGGAGGAGGAGAGGAAAGGAGAGGAGAGGGAGGAAGCTGGAGAGAGCTCAGCAGTCACACACACACACACACACACATTCACACACCCACACACACACACACACACACACACACACACACACACACACACACAAACACACACACACACACACACACACACACACACACACAGTCACTGCCAGGCCCGGAGTGAATTCATTTCCTATAAATACTTTCTTTTGCTTTCAGAACCGACCCGTTGGATCACTTCCTGCCCGACACTCTTCAGCTTCACGACGGGTCTCAGAAGAATTCCCTCCACTGTTTGAGCACAAGCAACACTTTGGGGGAATTCAGATAGAAACACTGCAAGCTAGCATTTAGCAGGCACACCACCCGCGATGTTGATTCATTTAAAAAAAAGCATAAAACAAACAAAATAGCTTTCGTACAATTGATGACAGACAGACAAACAGACAAAGATACATCTAGAAATAGAAACTTCAAGAATGCCACCCAGTCCAAAAAACAAGAAAATATAAAACCAAGACACCTCCAGTTTACTGAGTGAATCAGCGTTGCCTTTGGTGGGCATTAGCGCCCAATATCATCTGGAGAGGGTGACGCCCCAGAAGAAGCAGTGTGTGTGTGTGTGTGTGTGTGTGTGTGTGTGTGTGTGTGTGTGTGTGTGTGTGTGCGCCCAATATCATCTGGAGAGGGTGACGCCCCAGAAGAAGCAGTGTGTGTGAGTGTGTGTGTGTGTGTGTGTGTGTGTGTGTGTTTGTGTGCGCCCTATATCATCTGAGAGAGTGTGGCGCCCCAGAAACAGCACAAGCAGGCACCGTGCCCATACAACACTCCAACTTGATGCAGCAAGGTACACAGGGAGGGTTTTGGCCCCCACAAGTGCTGACTTCAGGCAGCACTCACACCTTTTCTAATCTAAACCCTTTCTGCCAATCCAGTGTTTTTTCTCTCAGTAATCAAACGTCTCCCCTTGAGCTCTGAGCATGTCAGCATCTCAGCATGGCACAGTGTGTGTGAGGCACCTGAGTGTGTGAGGCACAGTGTGTGTGAGGCACCTGGAGACAGTGAGCAGCCATGGGCGAGTATACCAACAACAACAACGGCCTGAGGTGCTTTTTCCTGAATTTATTTCCGAGGTGACTAATGAGCAATTTGCATTCAGAGAATCACTTTTCCCACCCCTAGGCAAGGCCTCTCTCTTGCTATACACAATACACAAAACCTCTCTCTTGCTATACACAATACACAAAACCTCTCTCTTGCTATACACAATACACAAAACCTCTCTCTTGCTATACACAATACACAAAACCTCTCTCTTGCTATACACAATACACAAAACCTCTCTCTTGCTATACACAATACACAAAACCTCTCTCTTGCTATACACAATACACAAAACCTCTCTCTTGCTATACACAATACACAAAACCTCTCTCTTGCTATACACAATACACAAAACCTCTCTCTTGCTATACACAACACACAAAACCTCTCTCTTGCTATACACAATACACAAAACCTCTCTCTTGCTATACACAATACACAAAACCTCTCTCTTGCTATACACAATACACAAAACCTCTCTCTTGCTATACACAATACACAAAACCTCTCTCTTGCTATACACAATACACAAAATCACTTTTCCCCCTCAACCCCTGCCACCACCAGCACCACCACCACCACCCATTTCCTCCATGTGCCTCCAGCTCGCTCTAAAGGAGCTACTGTTTTATTATCTCTCCTAAATCTCCCTCGGAGAGGTGATCTCAAGGTGTGCGACCAGACAGGCCCTCAGCAAGGGGGCCGCGCTCTTATCTCCTCCGCGTGTCAGATACAAACGAGGCCAGCGCTGTAATGGAGGACAGGAAGCAACCCCCCCCGTGGTTAGCTGGCCCACCCCTGCCGGCGCCGCCACTGCTCCCCTCATTACCTGTCTCGCCACGCACGACCCGGTGTTTTACCCTCCACGCAGAGAGAGGGTCAGCCGCTGCTCGAGAGGCCGTGCCGCATGAGTGTGTGAGTGCCTGATGGGTGGTGGGGGTCTCGTGATTAAAGCCAGCTCGTTAGAGATGGACAGAACAGACCTGTTTAATGAACTGGTGGAACGACACACAGCAGAAAATGAAAGAGAAGAAACACTAGCTAGGCCTTAGCAGTCCTCTTGCAGTGGCCACTTCCCTGATTCAGTTAACGAGGGGAGATAAATAAATAAATAAAAAAAAACTCCTCTCCTGGCTTCCGTCTGCCTTGTCTGGCTGCCTGTCGGCTGGCTGTGCGTGCGACACATCTGGCTTTCTCAGAAACACATCTGGATCGGTGGCAGTCTCTCTCTCTCCGCGGGGGCCGCTCGCCCCCAAACCGCTGATGTATTCTAATGCGGC
>NC_137916.1:27293053-27298053 GCF_963457725.1 Sprattus sprattus | reverse complement strand
GAATGTGTTTCTGTGTGTGTTTCTGTGTGTGCATGCGTGTGTGTTTTTGCATGTGTGTGGGGGTTCACTGCTTCTGCCTGATTGGAGTGGAACCATGCACTGCAGTCATGCAAGTGAAAGCATGAACTACGCATTCATCACTCTAACCAAACAAAGCGCTTCAGTGTTAGCTAGACGTCAGTACCAGAGATCTCCACTGTTGTGAGTCGCATAGTTAGGCATAACCCACGAGTCCTGGGCCACTGAAGGGTTTAATTGGCATGAAAAATGATGTAATGTTGTGTGTGTAATGACAGGGGTGAATATCATGAATGCCCACTTATAGGTCAAGTAGGGCAGAGTGGGGACAGTTGTAACATGTTTAATTTCTCAGCTCGGGTCAAACGTAATGCTATGAGACTCACGGACAACAAGTGTGATGGCAACACCATGCACCATTCACATTTTCAGCTTGTGTCAAAATCTCTGTCAAAAGTGATTGACAGAAGTCAATAATATGATAGAGGGCTGTTTTGGTGCTTTGCTTTGCTATGGCTGGTGAAGCTGAGGTCCGAGTCTATTAGAACACCAAGATTGCAGACTTCTTCTTTTTTTGCTTTCAGAGCCAGAGAATTCATAGGGATCATAAAATTGCTGCGCTGACAGAAAAACTTTCTCAATGATCTTAGTTATAAAGGGAAGATTTCAGACAGATTTGTTTAACACAGGCACATCCAGAGTTTTATCTTTAAAGAGTGGCTTAATGGCAGCCGTTTTAAGCAGTGAGTTGTTCACAATTTGCTGCAAATCAATTGTTACAGAGTTCAAAATAGATTTGAAAAAGCCAGACAGCTGTGTGTTGAGACAACATGTTGATGATTTAAGATGCTGAACGTTTTCCTCTGGAGGTTTTTAACTTGTATTAAATATCAATTGTATTACATTGTGACATAATACAATACGTTATTTCTTGGTGGCTGTAGAGATGGCAATTTCATTGTGTTACTGTGATGGTGTTAATGATCAGTCTAATAGATTGCCTCCCCCTTACATTTACATCTACATTTAGTCATATAGCAGACACTTTTGTCCAAAGCGACGTACAGGGGAGAGAACAGTCAAGCTAAGAGCAATAAAACCTGGTGTAACAATAAATACTGCTTTTCTTGACTCTATCTGCCCAAGACGAAGTGTAGGGTGCTCACTGCGGAGTCTAGGAGGCATGGAGGCATATGCCATGCCTCACTGATTCATAATCCTACCCTATAACTCCATGTTGCAGCAGAGCACAGTCTCCATGGTTACAGAGGTGCACCCTTTAACTTAAAGCAAGGAGTAAAACTGCTGCAAAAAAAAACTGCTGCAAAAACCACCACACATACACATTATCCCCAGCTGCATCCATCTCAGGCTCTCCCTTCACACAAATACGTACACACACACACATACACACAAAAACATACACACAAACACATACACACCATCACATACACACAAACACGTACACATGATCCCAAAATCCTTAGTCCTTAGCGAACCTGTTATGGACACTCGAGTGAGGTCAGTCACATTAGTGCTGCTTGCTGCAGATGTCTTTTTCCACATACATTACATTTCTGTAGTCAAACAGGAAATAGGAGCAAGGTTCAGCTGGAAAGCACATTCTCCATTCCTACTGAGGAGCGCATGGCATCACGTTGACCTTGCTGTGTTTGGCAGGCCCAGCCTGACAGAGCACTGTGAATATAATGTTCCCATGTGTTCTCAAATGACCTGAATCTCTCACGTGAGGCTGCCTGTGTTACATTTGAGCCCTTTTACACTGACATTTCATTTCCTTCTGTTCCAGGGAGAGTGGGCCACTTAGATTAATCACCAGCCCTCCTGGAGACCCACCCAACCAAGAGCAGAACACGCAGGACGTGGAAGAACAATTAGAACATGCAGAACGTAGTAGAACAATTACAACACACAGGACGTAGAAAAACAATTAGAACACGCAGGACGTAGAAAAACAATTAGAACACGCAGGACGTAGTAGAACAATAAGAACACGCAGGCTGTAGTAGAACAATTAGAACACCCAGGCTGTAGTAGAACAATTAGAACACCCAGGACGGAGTAGAACAATTAGAACACACAGGCTGTAGAAGAACAATTAGAACACGCAGGACGTAGTAGAACAATTAGGCTGACATAGGAATGACAGTGAATCCCAATGCAAGTTCTCCTCCCAAGGTACATGACTATATATGCCACAGGTGCTTTCACAGTACTACACACCGATTAGTACATGCCATCAGAGCATATACTGTGCATGTAAGTGATCAAATGGGATTACGGGTCAGATCTGTTATGTAGGACAAGGTACTAAAATCCCTTTTCTGCATACTCGAGACTCTGTGGGTTGGTCGAATGATTGATGGCATCCTATGGGTTATCAAGTGGGCACCCTCCTTCTTAGATGTTTCGCTGATTGACCCACGACACGTAAAATGATCAAATGGGATTACGGTACACTACACGCAGGACCGGACCAGACGCGTAAATCTCTGCTGCATTACTGATGTTCTGCCAGTGTAGAACACAAACCCTGAGACTAAGGCATTTCTGCAAGGCTGGGGGCATTTAGGGATCCTTCTCTGGTGATTAATGAGTGTGAATCATTCATAACCCACTTTGGCAAACCTGTGCTTCTTCGCCATGAATAAACGATGGGTTAGCCCCGTATGTACCGGCCCCCGGGCCTGAACCCAAAGAAGCCCTGTTTGTGTCTCCATTGGCCAAGTTACGCCAGCCTCTGTTCTCCTCACTTCTGAGAGAAAATCAATTAGACATGGGAAAATGTCTCAAATTTAATCTGACACGTTAAAACCACTTTACTTGTCCTGTAATCTGGCAAACGACGATGCTATCTTGTGAGGTCCTTCCTTCAGATGGTCAGAGGCAGCGAAGATAATTTTTTTTGTCTCCTAGCAACTGCTTGCTGCACTTCAAGGTTATCACATCGATTCTTCTTCACTTTTTATGTGCACAACTCGCTGGCGTTGATAACAACGAAAAAAAGTACTAGCTGTCAGGCTTCAAGTTCATATCTGGTACCAAAGAACACGCTCGGCCTGAGAAAGAGCGAGACCGAGCGCTGATGTCCGTGACCTTCAGAACCAGAAGAGGTGCGCCCACAGTTTAAATAAGGAATCAATAGAACTCGTCCATCACCATCATCCATCATCTACAATTAGGGCCCTGGCTGTCCCTCGTCCACGTGGGTCTGTGTGCGACTTCAATTAAAAGATCCCCATCAAAGGCTCTTGGCCCTGCTCGATGACCTTGGCATTCCATCAGGTAGCCGTGTGCCATCCAGAGTCTGGATTTAGAGCGCGTCACGAGCACTCATTAACACCGATGAGCTCAGTTCCTGATGCGATGCTGCCCCTCAAACGCTGATTTGGGAGCCTGTGGTGGAGGCAGAGAACCTGCCCCCCCCCCCCCTGGGTAAAGGCCACACGGACCCCAGCCATGATCTCTGAGGACAGGACAGGGGATTGGAAGGTGCTGTGAGGTCATCAGGAACACATCTGTTGCGGATCAAGGTAGGATGGCCTCCTGTGATTGGCTGGGCTGGGCTGGCTGGGAGAGCTCTCAGTGGTGTGTGTGG
The DNA here is from genome assembly GCF_963457725.1 of Sprattus sprattus. Lineage (NCBI taxonomy): Eukaryota > Metazoa > Chordata > Actinopteri > Clupeiformes > Clupeidae > Sprattus > Sprattus sprattus. The sequence continues at coordinate 27,294,416 of NC_137916.1, read as the reverse complement.
CACCCTGGGATAGGTGGAGGGTGCATGGAGAATAGGACAGGACAGGACAGGACAGGACAGGACAGGAGAGGACAGGAGAGGAGAGGAGAGGAGAGGAGAGGACAGGACAGGACAGGACAGGACAGGACAGGACAGGACAGGACAGGACAGGAGAGGAGAGGAGAGGAGAGGAGAGGAGAGGAGAGGAGAGGAGAGGAGAGGACAGGACAGGACAGGACAGGACAGGACAGGACAGGACAGGACAGTGTGACTGAGCGTGTTACTATTGTTAAGTTGTGTGCTCTGACTGCTCAGTGCTGGTGGTAACAGTCTCCACATTCACACTAAGCCACTGTACCTGTCTACCTGTCTACCTGTCCACCGGTCTACCTGTCTACCTGTCCACCTCTGCCCCTCTGCTCTTCAGTGTGAGGCACACATTCACAATAACTGACAGACTGACATCTCCGTCCTCTCCATAATTGGCAGTGTTGTGCTATGTTGACATTTCAGTTAGTGAGAAAGCCCAAGAGAGTCTTCTTTTCTCAGAGCATTTATTTCTGTGAAAACCTAGAGAGAGAAACACTTGAATCTTTCCAAAAGTGTGTGGTTTCACTTTTACACATTTTATAATGAGAGGATCGAGGAAATATAAAATCTGCATTACTATTTCTGATCCTTTTCCTCTTCAGCATACAGGTCTGATTCAATTCAGCTCGGTGCTGTTGAGTTAAATGGAGCAGATATTAAATCAGTTTGCTTTAGGTCAGCTCCATTAGTTTAGCTTTGCTGTTATTCACTCTTCTGATCTACCAATTGGTTTAAAGGACCTCTAAGGAAGGAACATTATCCACTACAGCTGAACCGGGGAGACTCATTTGTTGACTATAATCCCCCCGAAATGAAAGTTAAATGATGATTAAAAAGAACTTGCTGTGTAGATAATGCCTTGCCATTTGAGACTAATCTAGGCGACAGATATGGGCACTTAGTGATGACATCACTCCCGGGGCTGAAGCATAGCTCAGGAGTGGTTACTCATGTACGATCCACAGCACAGCATGCACACCGAGGACCCAATGTGTCATCACAACAAACCCACCGACACTGCAGCCTTACACACACACACACGGATGAACACACACAAACACACACGGATGAACACGCAAGGATGAACACACACACACACAGACGCCTGCACACACTCTCTCACTCACTCACACACAGACAAAAACACACATGAACAAAAACACACACACACACACACACATACCCACACACACACACATGGACACACATACTCACACACTCACTCACACACCCACACACACACCCACACACACACTCAATCACTCACACTCACACACAACCCACACACACTCAC
>NC_137916.1:27285553-27288053 GCF_963457725.1 Sprattus sprattus | reverse complement strand
TGCTTTAGTCGCACTTTAGTCGCACTTTAGATGATGAGTACCGCTACTGTGCTTCAATATAACTACTCTCTTCTGCTCTCTACTGCTGGGAGCCAACAGGCTTTTATCACCCTTAGGCATGTTGCTCCTGTGTACAAAGAGAAACAGCGTGCCCTTGGGGAGTTCAAACAATGTTTTTACTGAGGCATTCATATAACAGCCAGAGCTATATGGCTACTGCAAAAAAAACAAAGAGCGCTTTTGTGTGAGCGCACGTGTAGACCTTCTGTGTGTGTGTACTACAGGAAGAGAGGAGGCCGAGAGGCAGAGATGCACTGAAGGAGATAAGACTGACCTACACCTAGGAAAGAAAATATCCCCTGCTTGCATGGTTTGGCATCACACGCGCAGCACAGCGTAGATCTCTCTCCTTCAGTTTGGTTCTTGGAGTGTCTCACACAACAGGGAAGACACAAACAATAACACAAACACACATGCGCACACACACAAGCATACATGAACATCGCCCCAGAAGCACCACACCAGGCAAACACACACACACACACACATCGCGCCCCATCGTCTCGACTGTCAGTCAAGGACGCCATGTTGCCGTGTGATCACAGCGTGGTGGCGTGCGCAGTAAGACTGTACTCAGATCAGATAAGGAGCACATTAGCATAGCCCCGATTTTCTATATCAAAACAACAGAGCCACTGAATAGAGCTAACCAAAGCTACACACACCTAGCCCCCAAAACCTTCAGCTAGCATACTGTTCCAACAGGAAGCTACATCTACTTAGTCTACTACATTAATCTAATTACATCTTGAATTAAATACCCTTTATTACTAAAAAATATATCACTTCATGAGTCATTTCAGAGGGTATTGCTGGGGGTGAACACATCTACTTCTTGGACGTTTGCAATGGTCCAGGTTACAGAAAAGGTACGGTCTCGCGTGATTAGCTGCTGCAAAATGGAGTTTTGCGGTTTGGGATAGTTGGTTTGAGAGTATGGATGTATTTGACCTGCACTTGACTTCCATTGCTCACTCCTGGGAAAAAAAGTCAACCTTAATAAGAGTTTAGCTGAGATCTGAAGCTCTGTTATGATCTGCTGTGTCTGTGAGAGTCAGTGGGAGGCAGAAGATGGCCGCTGTGCTGTGAAGAGGCCTCCATCTGTTGCTAGGGTGACACAGCGCTCCGGCTCGCTGCAGATGGTCCACACGACCAGACAGACTCACCCCTCTGGCACACAGGGGATGCCCACTGACCACGCTTCGACTGCAAAGTGGCATTTACCAACAACCCAGTGAAGTGAGAGCACAGCGCTAGCAGTTCTGTCGCACAGCAATCAGAGCCTTCTACAAAAGAACCTGAACAGGTTCCAAATGGCGCAGAACGACACTGAAGTACTCCTGAAAGGATAGCAGACATTGCTTTTTCCTATGTGGTTTTAGTTGTACTTATATTCCACAACTACATTTACATTTAGTAATTTAGCAGACTCTTTTATCCAAAGGGACTTACAAGGATGTATACACATTCTACATTTTACACTGATGGCCACACTGCACATCAGGAGCATTTAGGGGTTCAGTGTCTTGCTCAAGGACGCTTCGACAGGGAATCGAAATAGCAACGTTATGATTACTAAACGTCTTCTCTACCTCCTGTACCACTGTCGCCTCCTCACTAACACTCTCTCCGGGGAGCAGTAATGCTCAGTGGTGGACACTGAGGGGCAGCCAGTGCCACTGCTTCCTCTACAGGCCGGGCTGGTGTGTGTGTGTGTGTGTGTGTGTGTGTGTGTGTGTCTTACAGCGGTCATCCCTCAGTGCAGGCTACGCCCCTGCTATCAGCTCCCATCACCCACAGACCAGGCCACGCTTTATCATAGTGCCATTGCAGTGTGTGTGTGTGTGTGTGTGTGTGTGTGTGTTGCCTGTGGGTGCCGGTGTATAATCTCACCGATTATGAAAGAGAAACCGCGCCGCCAGTGGAGTAAGATAAGGCTCAGTTGAAAAAGATTGTTTTTCTCGAGAGCACTGTTTTCCAAGATGGATACATTTTTGCCTCGTACAGTGTGTGTGTGTGTGTGTGTGTGTGTGTGTGTGTGTGTGTGTTCCACTTGGCCAAGGCTATGTTGTTGGTTTATCACAGCAGTCGATCTCCTCCTGTAACAATTAAGGCTTTTGCCATGTTCTTGTGTGTGTGTGTGTGTGTGTGTGTGTGTGTGTGTGTGTGTGTGTGTGTGTGTGTGTGTGTGTGTGTGTGCTTTGGCCATGTTCTTGCTATTCTGAGCGCTGGCTGTTCTTGCAGGGCCAAGGCTAAAGCTGATGCTTGTTTGTGTTGTGAGGTGTTTATCTATGGGGCTTTCACACTCACACACACACACACACACACACACACACACACACACACACACACACACACACACACACACACACACACACACACACACACACACACACACACACACACACACACACACACACACACACACACACACACACAC
>NC_137916.1:27273053-27275553 GCF_963457725.1 Sprattus sprattus | reverse complement strand
ACCAAAGAGGCCGGCTTGATTCTGTTCTAATACAGAAGACTGGAGAGGCACTCTCAGCTCCAGATTCTCTTAAACTCGGCACTCTCAGCTCCACAAAAAAAACCACCGTGCCTCCCTGCCTTGTTTCAGCCAAGATCAATAACTCTGCTTTAAAAGATGCTTTGGTAGCTGAGGGACGACACAGACGCACACAGGAAAACAAAAAGCCTTGCAATATAATGGGCGTGAATGCGTACCGCAGGAGGGATATATTCTCCCTATTACCGACAGTGCTTTTTAGAAACATCGGCAAAGAACACACTCCAACTGTTTCGATTTCTTGTTAGCAATTTCATTGGAGGCGACGCAAAAACACACACAAATGCAGAAATTAAAACCCCACCCAGACTGGTGGAGATTAATTTATTTGTGTGTGTGTGCAACCACTGCAGTTATTCTCCTTGCACACACACACACACACACAACGTGGGGTTATGAGTTATGAGGTTGGGGTTATGATACATCGAAAGGACTGGAGTGGAAAGAATCAATCCAGTGAGCGGAAGGAATCGAAATAAGATGGAGTTGCTTTGTGTGAGAGATTAATCTCAGAAGTCACGGGAAGGGGTCTTGTTCTTGCCACAGTCGAAGTAAGTGGGACCGACATGTGACTGTAGTTCAAAGGACCCGTCAGGATAAAAAAAGGACAATTGACAAACATGTTGTTTCATCATCAGAGCAGTCTGGGGAAAAATAGTGTATCTTTGTAACAGTAATAGTTTGATGAGGACACAAACACTATTCCATGTTTCCCAATGCAAGCATGTGAGATCATGTCAAGGTTCAAAGGTCGAGTCAAGGAACATTCAAAGCATACATGCAGGCAAACAAGACCATGCACACATGTTTCTCCCAGCAGCTACGAGACATTACCCTGAGGAGACCTCTGTCTGTAGTCTTATCATACTTGATCCCTCCTGGAGCTGCACACACACACACACACACACACACACACACACACACACACACACACACACACACATATCTTATCATACTTGATCCCTCCTGGAGCTGCACTAAATCCCACTAGTCCACAGCTCCTTTCTACCTCCTGGTACACATGACATCCTTCATACTTATACAACCCACTTGTCTACCCAATCCTTTTACACACACACACACACACACACACACACACACACACACACACACACACACACACACACACACACACACACACACACACACACACACACACACACACACACCTACACACACATACACCTATACACACACACACACACACACACACACACCCACACACACACACACACACACACACACACACACACACACACACACACACACACACACACACACACACACACACACACACATTCCCACACACACACACATACACACACACACACACACACACACACACACACACACACACACATACACACACGCACAGAGCTTCCACATTCTCACCGTCCCAGTCCATGAACAAAACACTCAAACATCCTATGAGCAGAGCTGACAAGAGCAATAATGAGGTCCAGACACCACACAGCTGTGCAACCGTTGGCCACAGAGCCAAGATGGCTATTCTACACACACACACACACACACACACACACACACACACACACACACACACAAGATGGCTATTCCCAGCCCCATCCGTCCACATACCTCCGGGACTGTATCTCCGTAATATATGGCCGCAGGAGGCTGCCGTGACACATTGCACTCAGAGGTAATGCGATGGCTGAATTGTAACTGACGCATGTACTGACCCTGTAGGACTAGCAGGCATCTGTGATGTATCTCTATAATCTCCAGGGCACATCTCTCTCTCCGAATGGGATGTTTCACCCAGAGACAGGATGTACTATTGGTGGTATTGGTATATCTATGGTATATCTGCAAGAATCTGGAGGCACTGCACCGAGACAGGATGTACTATTGGTGGTATTGGTATATCTATGGTATATCTGCAAGAATCTGGAGGCACAGCACTGAGACAGGATGTACTATTGGTGCAATTGGTATATCTATGGTATATCTGCAAGAATCTGGAGGCACAGCACCGAGACAGGATGTACTATTGGTGCTATTGGTATATCTATGGTATATCTGCAAGAATCTGGAGGCACAGCACCGAGACAGGATGTACTATTGGTGGTATTGGTATATCTATGGTATATCTGCAAGAATCTGGAGGCACAGCACCGAGACAGGATGTACTATTGGTGCTATTGGTATATCTATGGTATACTGTATCTACAAGATGCTGGAGGCACATCACTGACATTGAGCTGGCTTTCCCATGGGATGAATTTGTTTAAGGTCAAATACTTAGGCCATCGATAGAAAGATGAGACTACCACTCTTGTAGTTCACGATCTAATTAGTCATTTTTGTGTTAAAAAAAAGCTTGAAATGCAGCTCATCTCAGACACATCATTCATGCATGCAGCGTGCATGTGGCACAGATTTGAAATGCGGTTGCGGCGTC
>NC_137916.1:27240553-27268053 GCF_963457725.1 Sprattus sprattus | reverse complement strand
GTGGAGAGTGCAGCCTTTTGCTTGATAGGAGACGGATCACATGTACGGTTATGTTTATGGCTATAGTATTTAGCAGACGCTTTTGTCCAAAGTGACTTACAAAATCAGATATTGGAAAACCAATAATTATAAAAAAAAAGGCAGTGGTACTAGCCTAATGGGAATACAAATCAAGAAATCAATATTTGGTTTAATATTATTATAACTAATACCATAACGATGACTCAGGCACAAAGCATATTAAAATGTAGTTAATAAATGCTGGGGGGGGGTTATGCCTGTACTGGCTAAACAGCATAAAAAAAGACTTGAATCAAGCACAGTATAATGTACTGACTCTGGATTTATCAAATTAACAGAAATATTCTGATGGCAATAGAGCCAACTCCCACACACAAATCACACACACACACACACACAAATCTAGCAAAGTCAAGGACCAGCTGAAAAGCAATCATCAGCAACTTGCAAAAATCCCATTTCATTTCTGAAGCTGGCCCTTTGTGAAGGCTCTGTGTGTCCCAGGAGGACTGTCCTCGCCCCTGACTGTGAATACTGAATCATATCTGGGTCATGGGCTCATGCCCCATTCAAGATAACGTGTGAGAGGTTAGGCTACACAACACGGAAAAAAAACCCACAGTGTTCACATTCTTTGGCGTCAGATTTGTCTTTTCTGATCAGAACAACCAGTGCCACTAAGAGAAGAAACACACCGTGTTCTTCTCCTCACGTGCTGGTGGTGGCTCACGGAGAGGACGCCCCCGCGATGACCACACCGGTCGGCGGCTAACCGCACATGTTGCTCTCCCTCCGTCAACGTCACAATCTCCTCTCGCGGATCCCATGAATGTGCTTCTCTCCGCCCTTTTCTGAATGTGCTTCAGTGTGCATGAGGCACCCTTGTGTTGAGGGAGCCAGGGGGGGGGGGGGTGTTGCCACACCGGTGTGTGGAGATAGAAGGGAAGGGAATAGAGAGAGCACAGAGAGAAGCTCCCTCTCCTCACGTCACGTGGATGACGTGTTCTCTGCTCTTCTACGCAGCTAGGACCCCGAGGGCGGCCTTCTCTTATCCAGGGAGAGACACCGTGGCGAAAACATCAGAGATCAAAGAGACATAGCGCGCCTGTTTTAAGTGCTCATGTGAGTGAATGTGCATGTGTATGCATATAGAAGTGAGATAACAGGTAAAACACCTACACTGTGAAACAGTAAAGGTGTCTGAAACCTGCATCTGTGCATGTGTGTGTGTATAGGTGCGTGTGCGTGTGTATGTGCGTGTGTGTGCATGTGTGTGTGTGTGTGAGTGTGTGTACGTCCGTGTGTGTGCATGTGTGTGTGTGTGTGCATGTGCGTGTGTATATGTGCGTGTGTGTGTATATGTGTGTGTGTGTGTGCGTGATAGGTATCAATATGTGCGCCCCGGCACTAAGTGTTTATACATATATGTGTGCACCTGAGACATCTCATGTCTGTGTTATAAATAACCAGATGCTTCCTAACAGCACAGCTGAATCCACAGCTCTGACATGGAACGATCACATTGGTTCTTGGCTGGATTCAACAGAGTGCAGCTGATGTGAGATCACATCCTTCATCTCTCTGAAAACAGATGTAAATATTCCCATCGGGTATGAGATGGACATGGAATAGTAGAGGCTGATCCTCCTGTTCAGCTTTGCGTCTGTCCGAGTATTCCTTACTGATCGCTGCAGCTGTCTAGATATGTAACAGATTATTCATCAGTACCATGGGATGTGAGGAATTTGGTCCACGGTCAATTTGGTGTTAAATGCAGAAACAGACAGAGAGAAACTGAATTATTTGCAATGTTCCATGCTAATTGAATTTGCATTAGCAGATGTCTGATGTGCATTTCAAACGCATGCTCTACCGACAGAGTAAACTCAATTTGGGTTTGTTTGTTCATGCTTACAGCTTATTCTAACAAGTAATAGCCTATCATGAGTATACACACACGCACCCACACACACGCACACGCACACGCACACGCACACGCACACACACACACACACACACACACACACACACACACAGTGTACCCAAGCATAGGGAGCCATGATATCAGTGATCAGATGCAACACCCATACTATTTCAGCAGCCTGTGCTCTTGAATCTGCAAGCACCTTTCACCGCCTATATCACAATCCAAACAGATGTTTTGTGACCCATCTCCTCAGAAAATTCCATGTGTTTATTCAGTGAGCATCAATTGGCAAGGGGATTTCCCTAAAGAATATATTAATGGCATAGTATAGAACGGTTTTCCCTAAACACTAAAAGACTCCAAGCTGGAGGTTGGGGGCGTTCACCTCCGCTGGACGACCAGGTGTCATACACAATACATTTGTGATACACTATCTCGTGTGAAAATCATTGCTGACGAGCATCTCACGTGACTAGATATGAAGGGTATGGTGAACACATGGAAGAGGCTGTTTGGTAGCCTACTGGCAGTTAAAGATAGTTGAATCTTGAATGAATATAAAGGCTGCGTTAGCTCAGATACGAGTAGAACTGCCCTCCATGTGGAAACAGCACGGGCATATCACTCACACAGTAATGCTTGCACTCATTCAGCACTGGCCTCAGTGGCCTGGTTGATACGCCAAACATAGCCTACACATTTCAACACACCCACTACAGACAAGTCGTAAAGGCATTTCGACGTGATCGTGATAGGGGAGGGACAAATAAAAACTAGCTCATATGATGTTTCAGCTTGCAAAACGTTGCTTTACCCCCCCCCCCCCCCCCCCCCCTTTAGCTGTAGGCTGTAGGGAAACATGCATTCAAATACAAAATTGTCCCTACTTGCTTTCCCGGGCTTGGGCCTCTGCAGGAGCTTCTGCACCGTAAGCAGGTCCTCCGTCTTCACTGCTTGAAGCAATTCCTGGTCTTTCCCCATTTTTATGTTATTTATTTATTTAGTTTTACATCCAAAACATCGTCTGTGTGGAGTTAGTTCTAGCCCAAGCGAGTTCTCTGCGGTTCCCTCCCTATTGCGATGGTTCTGCAGGGTGCAGAGAGGCTTGGTTGCTCTCGGACGGAAGGATGCTCGAATTCCGAGAGCTGGTTCACAGCGTGACGAGAACAACAGATGCAATTCCAGTTCAAAACGATGAATGATCACAGTAATTAGCGACGTTATTGTAACGCACGCCCAAAAGCGAAGAGTGTTCAATTCACACTTTAGCTGCAATTGTCTTACAATCGAAGTATTCAGATGACAAGGCTGACAATGCTTTCTCCTCTTCAAACAACAATGCTTTCTATCTGAGAATCAGCTGCAAGCATGATTCCGACTGCTGCAATCTCAATGCAAATGAAAACAACGCATCATTAAACTGCTAAATTAAAAAGACGTAAAAATCACAATAGACGTGTTTTCAAAATCCTTTTCGTCGTGGTTGCTTATCCATGCTATTCGGAGCCTGCATGAGATAAACAGAAGCCAGCGCTGCCATCGCTGCGTGTGCGCTCCAGTAGGCTATATTCGCTGCCTCGTCTCGCCAGTATAGTCTCTCGGTGCTATGATGAATCTACATGGAGCAGGCTGTGCAATCGCCCCGCCGTGCAGCTGGCTGAGATTGCAATGTTAAATGGCTCCGCTGCATCCATAGGGCGGAACCAAGCGCGCAGGACCACCCCTCCTCCCTCTACCAGGCACTCACAGGCAGCCAAACATGAGGGGATGCGGAGGTAGACCTACTATTCCGCTGCCATGGATACAAGCATACAAGTGAGAAACGACGCTGCTAAATCCTATTCCTGTACGATTGCATTAGAAAACACGGACTTCACGGACACACTTTCACCACTAGGGGATAAACACATTTGATCTCCACGATTACTTGCATCATCCTCATGCTGTGATCCTTCTGCAGTGCATGTCATGTTTCAAACAGACTGGCTTCACACAGGAGCAGGCAGGTTGCACTTGCTTGTCTTTGTGTGCCACCTGAACAACAAGACCTAGTTTTAGGTCTGCTGGGGACCAGGGGTTTATTCTGAGGAGCATGGAAATTAGAGCACAGTCTGTTTCCTCCAGGTTTCCATGGTTTTTTTTTTCTTTAGAGAACACTGTGGCAACCTTGTAAGCCTAAAATACACCATAGTTATCAGAACAAAAATGAATCAATTACAGATGCATTACTGCTGCTTCCTTGAAACATGTTTCAAGAAAATATTGATATCACCATGTAGGCCTATTGAGATAAGATGATAGTCCTCTTGACAGCTTCCCCTCCAAAGATATGATTCCACATTTCAATAACATGAATAGCGACTGTGTGGGCGTGTGTGTGTTTGAGAGAGAGAGAGAGGGAGAGAGAGCGAGAGAGAGGGAATGCCTAGACTTCAATGGACTCTACCGAAAATTCCACACCAAACAACATGTTACAGAAATAGCCTTCACCAGGTTTGTAGATAAATATGATGAAGGCTTAGGCCTTCAATAAAAACGAAATGGAAATATCTTAACTCTTCTTACTTTTCGGACTGCTACAACTACTGGTCGTGCTTGGTGACTTAAATAATGCATGCAATTTACATTCACATTCCCAAGTTCAAACATGATAGCCTTCTTTGTAATTTTGGCGACATCTTGTGGTCAGATTGAATAATGTCATGTCATTCATTAGCCTAATTGTTCACAACACAAACTGACCAACAGTGACCTCTAGTGAAAGGCTGGCAGATTGTTAAATAATCCTATTATTACGTCAGGTATCAAGCGTGAACTTAATTGAAAAGCCGTATTTGAGTTAGTAAGAAATATCCTCGATTAAATATCTCACTTCGGTCAGGCAACTGTATAAACTGTAGTCAAGCTATAGTCTGTTCAGGGCGCCATTTTGGCTCAAGATATTTGACGTCACTTTTAACGGTTCACGCAGAAGTGTGTTGATTGGTTAAAACTCGTAGCATTTGGTTGGATGGTTGGACAGGTAGAGGGTTGCTTCTTCAGATTATCCAAGAATATTTAACAAAGAACACAAACTGGTGAGAATTCAATTAAACTTCTTTAATACCATTTACGTAACAGCTCTTAGGACAATTAGGTGTAACAGTGCCTTTCATCGTACTAGAACTTCATAGAAGCGATGCTGTCCTGAACAGGAGGGGAGGATGGTTTGAAGCTTTGAATTAACGTTAGCAATAGCTGACGTTAGCTGTCAAGGGGGGTGGTTGTTTCATGTAGCCGAACTACTTGTTGTTAGCATGTCAGTTTGCTGCAGAGGTGCTGTTTTTACTAAAATGCAATATCTAGCTACTTCCTCTGTTTACTTTCTATCGCACCATTCATGGGTGTCAGCCAGTCAGCATGTCACGAGGAATTCGCTAGGTTTAGCTTTCTAGCTAGCCATGGTGTCCTAAGAATGGATGTCAGTGATAAGCTAGCAAGCGACGACAGACGCAACAGAAACATTAGCCAGCTAGCTTGTACTAGTAATTACCCAGGCTAAAGTAGCTACTGAGCTAGCTAGCTAATGTCACAAGTCTGTTAGCGTTTACCCATTCTGTGGCAACTGGGTTTAGTCGGCAGGGAAATAACAGTTACTGTAAATGGTATTTTATGTAAGGTGATTGCTAAAACGTTTGCACTGCTTCATTAAAGAAATGTGGGCCAATTAGTGACAATAGTGCAGATGATAAACACTTAGCTACCTGGTTCTGTGCTGGCAGGAAGGGCTCAGCAGTGCCTGGGAGCCCAGGGAGCCACTGCATGAGTCAGTTGAGGCGGTGACGGGGAAACAACTGGACATGAACGCTACCAAAGGAGGCCTGATCATCTTCTCCGCCAACTCCAACCCCGCTAGTCGGGAGTTAAGCAAGAGGATTTCAGAGTGGGTATAAAGAGTGTCAGAGTGGGTATAAAGAGTGTCAGAGTGGGTATAACGAGTTTCAGAGTGGGTGTGGGCATTCAACATTGTAGACATGACATTTAACGCATTCTCAGCTCTCATCCTAGATGCTTCGGCGTTCATAATGTCTCAAGTCTTGTGCTGATCATTAGTCGTTGTGAGTCGGAAATCAACAAATTGATTGAGCTTGATCTTGCTGTAGCTCTTGTTCTAAAAACAAGTCCTCTGTACATTGTGTTAACCCTAGAGCAACACAAAGCAAAACAGACAACGACATATACACACTTGGTACATATGTAGGTACTTTATATAATTGTATAGTTGCCTTCCACGATTTGCTTTCACAACACATGATGTAACGGTTGTAGGCTCAGGTCATGCTCTGGTTGTTAAACGTATGACATGCTGCACGTTGCCTCTTTTCCCTTAGATGAACACTCTTGTTCACTCTGTAAGATTTGTTGCTAGGATCAGTTCAGTCAGGGCGAACCAAACATGCCATTTGATGCCTCTGGTCTTTTATGGTGCAAACATGCTCAGCCTACTGTCATATTTTTCATTAAGTAAATTATTTTGTATTTTATCTATGCATTTCTGTATTTTAAGGCAATTGGTAATGGTCTTTTCACACAAAGCGGGTTCAGGTGAAACTTTAGATTTAGAGTCAAAATATGCTTGGAAATTTGAGATTTTTATTGTATTATGAAACACATCACATCCTGTTCTCTGACACCTCAAGACATTTTTAAAAGCCCTGTTAGAAGTAGAGCCCAACCTTTTCTTGTCAACACAGTTGAGCTGAAAAGAAACAGCTTTGGCACCCTCTCCTAATGGCTCTTTGAGTCTCTGTGGAAACTGTCCCTGCTCCTAAAATAGCAGTAGTTGGCACATGCCAGTCTATATTTAGGAGAGAGACTAAAATCATGTTGAGAACTGGCTACTTTTTCTGCTTAAGATGTCACTGGTGCCTGGTGGTTAGAAATGCTGGACCCAACCAGTGTGCTGTACTGTACTGTGTGTTTTGTTCCTTTGCAGGCGGTTGGGTGTGGAGCTTGGAAAGGTGCAGGTGTATCAGGAGCCAAACAGAGGTGAGACTCACAGACTGGTGGGTTATTATCGCTAGGAAAAACAGACGGGGGAACTGCAGCCCTTAAGCTTACTAAAGGCATTAAGAGACAGCAGCAGATAGAAGGCGAAAGGGATGCTGTGTGTGTGTGTGTGTCATTTAGACGTGCTATCAGGGAGAGCGCCTCGCTTCACTCCTGCTGGGCCCCGCTGACCTTGAACTGTTGGTTTTGCATGGCGGTATTACTGCCTGGTCCATTCTTTGCATGCCTGAGCAGTGGACAGTCAAAACACAGTGTGTCGGGAGACCTGCGCTGGATCTCTTGTCTTTGTAATCAAACTGACAAGCTTTGTGCAGAGTCAGGCTCGCGTACGTCTACGTTTCTGTGGACATAACACACACAGTCCTGGTCGCTAGGGTGACTCGTGTCACTGAGCGCTAGGCTTTGTTTTTTCGCTCGGCTTCGGAACCGTTAAATACCGAGCTATGTTGCAGCTCCCTGTCGTTGCTTCACGAGAGAGAGCCATCCTCAGATTCGCACTGCTTTGTTTTTGCATTTTTAACACAAATGATGTAACACAGCTTTTAATCGTAAACGTGACTGACTTTAGCAGTTACTGATTGGCACATCTTTGTCTCCATAGAAACGCGGGTACAGATCCAAGAGTCTGTTCGGGGAAAGGATGTCTTTATCATCCAGACTGTGTCCAAGTAAGTAAGGAAGATTTGATTTGACTCCTAATTACCCTCCAACCAGCCCACTGCTTTGGGCAGAAATGGGCAATTAAAACCTCCTTTTCCCCAATAAAGATTTTAATTGTATCTCTGCGCTCAACACTTGCGTAATTACTCTTAGCTTTAAGATAACTAACCGATGGAAACTGAAGTCCGTCCTGAGGAGAAATGTGGGCGATATAAACCCCACACCATCCCCCTCTGCCTTCCTCTCCACCTGCAGGGATGTCAACACCACCATCATGGAGCTCCTCATCATGGTGTACGCCTGTCGGACGTCCTGTGCCAGGAACATCATCGGCGTCCTCCCATACTTTCCCTACAGCAAACAGTGCAAGATGAGGAAAAGGGGCTCCATCGTTTCCAAGCTGCTGGCCTCTATGATGTGCAAAGCAGGTGAGGGGGAGGTTCTGATACACACACACACACACACACACACACACACACACACACACACACACACACACCAGACACACACCACTGTTTTAGGAACAATGGAAAGCTGTGATATTTTACTCAATTTTCTCTTCAGCCAATCACCTATTTACACACTTGTGAAGAGAAAAGCTAAACCCTTGAAACTTTGCCCAGTGCAGGTTGCACTGTTTATTTTGGTAATGTTTTGGTCATAGACCCCCTAGTCACTTTTCAAGTGAGCTGTGATTTCAGTTATACTCTGACGAATGAACACTGAAGGTTAAGCTAATGCCTTACATATAAATACACAGTAGAGCTTCAACATTAGTGTTGTGCCTCTGCCTGTGGACTGCAAACCTGCCCTCAAAAGTAAGGCTCTGGTTAAACATTTAGATCCCTGCTTTGCTTTACAGATGAAAGGGCTTTATTCTTAAATTGAGAGTCTCTGAGAACATGATGACTTAAATTCAGACAGTGTTTTTTTGTTGCGGAGTGTCTTCACAGCTTGGCTGTACAGCGTGTTGACAGGAAATGTGTTTATTTTTGTCACATTCCTTTGGCACGTGCATTTATTTAAGTAACATTTCCATTGCTCTCCTTTAGCAGAAATACGTTTTGCGAAGCAGAAATACGTGTTGCGAAGTATCTGTCTGTGCAGAAACATGCTGAATTCACAGCTTCACTGACAAAACTATTTTCAATGTTTATAACATGTCAGCATTTGAGTTTTTGCAGTTTTATAGAAATGTTTATCTCACGAGAACGGCCTCACTGAGTCAATAGTTCCCTTATCTGATTATTCTACAGTGGATCACGTGTTCAGTCATAGGGAGGGAAAGTGCCTAATGCCAATACACTGTCTGCTGAGTTCTGTTATGGTGTATAATGGATTTGCTTAGCAAGCTCCTTTGGCATAAACTACTGCAAAAAACCTTCTCCTGCATCCAGCACTTGAAGGTAACAGTTCACTCAAAGGTCAGGCAGATAGTGCTCTATGCACCTCAGGGAGTTTGTTTTCCTCGTCTGAAGAAAACTCTGGCCATCTTGAGAATGTTTTCCCTGTGCTGTTGAGAGTTTGTTTATGGAGTTGAAGTTCAGGTCACGTGTCTGTGATGTTTTTAAATGTGTTAAAACACAACCCCTTGTGCAGGCCTCACCCATCTCATCACAATGGACCTACACCAGAAAGAGATCCAGGGCTTCTTTAACATTCCCGTGGACAACCTGCGTGCATCTCCTTTCCTTCTACAGTACATTCAGGAGGAGGTAGGTGTTGTGTGTGTGTGTGTGTGTGTGTGTGTGTGTGTGTGTGTGTGTGTGTGTGTGTGTGTGTGTGTGTGTGTGTGTGTGTGTGTGTGTGTGTGTGTGTGTGTGTGTGTGTGTGTGTGTGTGTGTGTGTGTGTGTGCGCGCATGTGTACATGTGTCTTATCTGCAGGAACCAACTTCAGCCTTTGTTTTGGTCTCCAGTAGGAAGGCCTTGGTCCTGAAAAGTGCTGAGCAGACATTTGTGTGTTTGGGTTATTATCGTGTGTCAACAGTTAAACTTTACCCTTCCATTCACTGTGAACCACCTGTGCTTCATGTTCACAGATCCCTGACTACAGAAACGCTGTTATTGTGGCCAAGTCTCCATCATCTGCTAAGAGGTGAGTAACCCACTGTTTGAGCTTCCTGCCTCCAATGATCTGCCCCTGTAAGAAGGTCTTTCTTTGTACCTCATTATAGGATGGACAAATAGTGTATTGTTAGTCTAGCCTGTGGGACACATGAACGCTCCAGTGTACTTGCTAGCATCTAGTTTCACTCCCCCCCCCCCCCCCCCCCCCCATATGTTTTACCACACTATCAGTGTGTTATTTTTGACACGACTCTAGTCTCATTATTTATATTATAGTTGTCCACTAGGTGGCTCAAGTCTAAGATATGGGTCGCTTCAAATGTATTGAATTGCTGAGTCATTTTAATGCAATGGTAAAGATTTGGGCCTATCCTCCATGTTTTTATTTTTTATTGCAATGTATGTATGAATGTATGTATGTTTTGTATGTATGTACAGTGGCTAAGTTTGAGATTTGAGAAACATTTCTGTTACTGTGAATTTTTAAGTGAAAGGAAGATGAGCTGATCTGAAAATATTAAAGAAATGTACCATCTTTACCTTTTGAAAATCAGGTAATTTTCCATTCGCTCAGTGAGTCACAGTAACAGTAGTGTAGCATGCCTGTGTGTGTGTGTGTGTGTGTGCGTGTGCGTGTGCGTGTGTGTGTTTGTGTGTTTGTGTATGTGTGTATTGTTCACATGCTTAAAAAAAGACAGTCTTTGAGACAAAAATCTTTGAATTGGTAAACTAAGGATTCTAAACTGACATACAGGAGAACTTGAAGACAGTTGATGTTGTATCCCTTCGCCTCAGTACATTTAGTCAAGACATGATTCGATAAAGTTCTTATCTGAATCACTTTATCTCCGTCCCTGCTGGTCATTCTGCTGTGTCCATGCAGCTGTGCGCTCGATCCATCCATCCTTGCACAGATTCATTTATGAGCCAATCCAAGTTTCTGATGACATATCTGCTGGGGGGGGGGGGGGGGGGGGGGGGCGAATATTTAAAAGCTTGTGCATAACGGACGACTTGATCCTCTCTCTGGAACATCAGCTGCCCGCACAGACAGCATAAAGGCACCAGTGTTGCCTGTGAATGCCTGTGTCTGTTAACGGTAGATAGCAGGATCAAATCTGCAAGCTGTGTCAGACGAATCCACCCCACCCCCACTCCCACCCCCCTGAGTATTTATAGTGTAAATCTGTATAGTTATTTATATTGTATATATTTGTATTGTTTTTGTTTTTTACTTTTCAATTGCACTAAAGTCTGAAAGCTACCACCTCAATTTTGTTGCACTTGTGCAATGACAAATAAATATATTCTATTCTATTCATGTTCAGGGCGCAGTCGTTCGCTGAGAGGCTACGGCTGGGCATCGCCGTCATCCACGGAGAGGCGCAGGACGCCGAGTCGGACCTCGTGGATGGGCGGCACTCCCCCCCCACCGTCAAAACCTCGGGGGCTATTCATCCCAGCATGGAAATCCCATGTAAGATGAGCTGTCACAGTTCCGCTTCCTTATTCCTTCCTTATGTTCCTCAGCCGCCCGTGCAGCTTAGAGAGCCGGCCATCATGGGCAGACAGCGCGAGGCAGCTTTCATTTCCTCCACGATGGCTTAAAGCTCTCCTGTGTGTGTGTGTGTGTGTGTGTGTGTGTGTGTGTGTGTGTGTGTGTGTGTGTGTGTGTGTGTGTGTGTGTGTGTGTGTGTGTGTGTGTGTGTGTGTGTGTGTGTGTGTGTGTGTGTGTGTGTGTGTGTGTGTGTGTGTGTGTGTGTGTGTGTGTGTGTGTGTGTGTGTGTGTGTGTGTGTTTCCATTCCTGCTGTCCAGTGCTGATCCCCAAAGAGAAGCCTCCAATTACAGTGGTGGGAGATGTGGGCGGGCGCATCGCCATCATCGTGGTGAGCCTCTGCACTGCTTTGAGCAGACACACACACACACTCACGCAGACACACACAGACACGCACGCACGCACACACACGCACACACACACACACTCACGCAGACACACACTCACGCAGACACACACTCACGCAGACGCACATACGCACATACACACACACACACACATCGCCATCATCGTGAGCCTCTGCACTGCTTTGAGAAGAAACACACTGCTCTGTATTCATGGCTCAAACCCTCTCTGTTCATCATGCTGGCTTTGGGCTGCACTTAGTTCAAGCCAGCTTGTTTTATGTAGCGCTGGTCGTCCCCCCCCCCCGGTCTGTTCTTCCAACTTCCGGTAAACACGTGTAATGACTGGTCAAGTCGGCCCTGTTTTTATTTAATACTTCATCAGTATTTGTGCATAAGGCAAATGGTGCAATACCCGCAAAATGTAATCTTTTCAGTCAAGAAAAAGAAATATTTTAAGTAGAGGCAATGCTGGTTAGACATTAGAAGAAGAGAGCGTGACTGTCTCCTCTTTGCCCTCACAGGACGACATCATCGATGACGTGGACAGCTTCCTGGCAGCGGCAGAGACTCTGAAGGAGCGGGGGGCCTACAAAATCTTCGTCATGGCGACGCACGGCATCCTGTCATCCGATGCGCCGCGTCTCATTGAAGAGTCTGCCATCGACGAGGTGACACACACACACACACACACACACACATTGCATGAGCGCTCATTGAAGAGTTTTCTGCCAATACGTGGCCCTAGTAATAACAATGTCGTCAAAACTCTTCAAATGGAGCTCAAACATCTTTGAAATTTTTGATGTTGGCGGCTATAAGCTTCAGCCTCGGTGCGTTGTCTGTGAGCGGGGCTATGCCTCTGCCGGCAGTGAAATGAGTTGGTCAGTGTCTGCGGTCTGCAGTGCAACTTGTAGGTACTGCCTCTGCCTGACATTTCATTTGAGTGGGAAACCATTCACAGGCCTACAGTAGCTTTTCCATATGGAACTGATGCCCCGAGGAGCACGGAAAGGTGAAAAGTGCACTTCACCTCACACACACACAGCAGAGCGTTTCAGCCTTCGGTGGCCTTGCTGTTAACGGCCTCTCTGTCCTCTCTGCGTCCTGTTCTCCGCAGGTGGTCGTGACGAACACCATTCCCCACGAGATCCAGAAGCTGCAGTGTCCTAAGATCAAGACGGTGGACATCAGCATGATTCTGTCCGAGGCCATCCGCCGCATCCACAACGGAGAGTCCATGTCCTACCTGTTCCGCAACATCGGCCTGGACGACTGACGTCACCTCCACCTCCTCCAAACTGCCAGACAAATCACGTGCGAAGAGGTCAAGGCTTTTCCCAGCATGCATTTCTCACGCGGAGGGAAGATGTGCTGCAGGGTCAACGCTTGTTTGTCTTAACCATTATTGTTTTGTTTTTTTTGTTGTTTTTTTATATATTTCGATTTTTTTTAGTTCTAGCTAACTTTAAAATATGTCTGTGTGCTTAGGAGGGCAGTTCAGAATTTAGTAGCATGTGTGACTTGTTTTGGCAAGCGGTAGGATTAAACGAGGTCACAGTCTTAATGCAGTGTGAGATATCGGAGTACACTCGAAGGAGGAACGTTTCAGGTCAGTTTCACGTCAGCTTATTTATTTTATTAATCGTCTCCCCCTTCTATCGATCGATGTCGCACTCTGTTCACGATGCCTTTAACTTATACGACGGGCTCAAAGCCACTGGATATCTCTCGGCTATCATGAATTCGCTAAAAGAGCGCATCTCTTTTGCGTTTTATCGGGTACGTGAAAACAAATGTTACAACTGGGCAGTCAAGCTCTTTGCATTCCCCCCACCGAGGGACTATGCGCTTAAGCATCTTCTTCTGTCACACTTTTGGTGTAATGTACCGTAGTGCAAACAGTATTGTGCGGCTGCTATGTACCAGACTAGGTGTATCTACCTTCATATCTGTTGGTGTAATTATGGTGCCACTGCATGTTTTGTTGTGTGTGTGCATATGGAGCAGGCTGGAGCTGCACTTAAAAGTTGAGATAACTGTTTAACATTGAGGCAGTTTGAAAACCAACTGTCAAAGATCCATAAACTATATGATCACTGCTGTAAGTGGAAGGTGAAGAAGTAGACTGAATGTGTTTTTTTTGTGTTTGTTTTTTTTCCCCCCTTCTTACCAACCTGGTCTACTAATACTTAAAATGTCTACCTGAAGAATTCTTGCCACTGATCACTGGGACCATGTGTGTGTGCACTGTAGCTTTGGTGACGGGTCGTGGTCGATACTTCAGGATATGTTGCCTCAGAGAAGTTAAATCTTTCATTTCAAAACGAAATAGGCAATTGCAGGGTCTTTGTAACCATACTAATAATTCAGGCTTTTGTATTTATTTACAGCACTTGATGGCCAAGAATAAAAAAACAAAAAAAACAAATGGAGACCAAATGTTGGACTCTTTTGTGTGTGGTTTCAAAGTTGACATTTAAGATGCTCTTGTCTTTTGACTACAGTGATTTAAAGTTAAAAGTCTTGATGGTGGTGTTACAGGGAACTGAATCCACCAGGGGGAACATGCTCATCCATTTCATCACGAGTCAACCCTTTGACTGCAGTACGGGGGCCATGCAGCAGGGGGCACCTGATACAATGATCACTGTGCCAGGTGGTTAAGATTTAGCCATTACCAGCATAAAGTGTCTCACATACATCTTACTTATGTCTCCCTCTATGCTCCGCTGCGCCCCGTCTATTGTTCTTCAAAGACATAATGGTGCCAAAAATACATAATGGGTATGAGTTGTTCCAAGTATTTTGTGTGTGTGTGTGTGTGTGTGTGTGCGCGTGCTTGTGTGTGTGCGTGTGTGCGCGCGCGCGTGTGTGTGTGTGTGTGTGTGTGTGTGTGTGCGTGCTTGTGTGCGTGCGTGCGTGTGTGTGTGTGTGCGTGCGTGCGTGTGTGTGTGCGTGCGTGCTGGCATGCGTGCGCTTCCTCCTCAATCTTCATCCTCCATCTGCCAGCATGGTCTCTTGAGCACAACATGCAGGTGCTTGCACAACACAGTCTGGGATTTAATACAGAGTGATATCCACGCATTGTTTCATAGCTTTTAGGGACGCAGCCTGAGTGTCAGGATTAAGGCAGACAAGAGGACTGCTTTAGCACAAAAACACGACTTGGACTTTTTGTTTTCAGTTGACCACCTATAACAACTATACATGTGACAAGACAACACTCCCGTACTAGTCAAACAACACTCTAGCTTCGACTCCTGTTGACTTTGCCCTCATCTTATCTAAGTTGCTTCTTCTTTGGAAAAGGGAAGGAACAGGCACTGTTTGGGAGTATCCCTTCCTGTGAAAGGTGTGGTGTGCAAAGTTGTTAGTGTGTCAAGTTGATATTGTTCCACACCATCAGTCACTTCCAATTAAGTTCTTGGAGGAAGGGGCATTTTTTTTAATATCACAATTGAGAGAAAAAAAAAGGCTTGTTCTGTGAGACTACACTTGAAGTCAACTCTTATACACAGGTTTTGGCAAGGTTTAATCAACTATCAAAGTAGTTATACACAGGTTTTGGCAAGGTTTAATCAACTACTTAAGTAGTTGGTATAAATCATATCGGTTATTTTTCCTCCTCTGTGTGTTTCACAAAAACTGCAATTCCTGATTTATGTAGATTAAACTGAGTACATTGAAGCAAGCATAACAGACTTGGTTTTAAATGAGGCCTGTACTGATTTGTTTTACTGGTTCTTTGGAAAGGAGATAACGAAGAACTATTTTATCTTTATACTGAATGAAGCGACATTGTTTACATCATTTGAGTAATGATTGTTAGACAAACTCATTTTATTGCACAGTGAGTCACTTTCAACAAATACCCTGTATGCCCAGTTTTGTTTTGCTAGACCTACCATCAAAGCGTGTCTCCCTGTGGACATTCATTTGAGGGATTTCTGTATGCATGTTCTACACTTTTCAAGGTCCGAAATGTAAACAAGTGCTGTAAAAAGAGTGACAAAGAAACACTGCTTTTTAAACATACCTTCAGAAAGGCCTCAGTTCTCTTTTGTAGACAGGTGACTGTTTAATCCTGTCTCTCAGTGGAAAACTTCAATATGACAAATATTTACTTTGTTGACATTTCTTAAAAAGACTTTTTAGTCACTTACACTTTATTCTGGAGCTGTGGTGTGCGTGTAATTTCCCTAGAGATAAATGTTCTTTTATTCTGTGGAGCTTGTCTCAACTGGTCTTATCACTATGCAGTGTTTGCTTGTTCTTAAAGATAGTAGATAGCTTCACATGTAGAGCCGCTCTGAACTGTTTCACCCTAAAGGAGAGTCATTACTGAAATCACATTTAGGGAAATCATTCCACTTCCTGTTTGACGTGAGCATGTGGATTGTGGCAGGCAATCAGGACTAAGAAAACACAACAGCATTTTTTCATCTATGCTAAGGTATTAGTGTCCCACAGGTCAGAGAAACTCTCACCTCATCAAGCCTAGATTTACTTTAGCTTTATCCTTCCCCTTATCTAAATTACCACTTCTTTGGAAAACTGTTTTGGTTGTACCTTTCTCTAAGAGCAACAGTGAAGTTCATGTAATTTCATGCTGTCAATACATTTCAACTAGTCCCTTGGATGTGGATGCAATGATTATAATTTAGTAAAACTTGAACTCTTATTTGGCCACATTTCGCCTTATGTCAATATTAAAGAAAAATAAATAGGGATGTCTTGACTTGGGCCTGTAGTCAATAGTGAAAAAGTAACAATAATCATTATTTAGTTGTTCCATTTAGTTTTTATGTTCCATTTTCCTCTATACACAAAGTATGTTTTCATAAATAAATCATCTGATTGATCCAAATACAAATGCAGGGGTAAATTAGGATACCAAACCAAGCACAAATTCATATTCAAAGCCATGGCTCCAATGAAGGCATTTTATTGACAGTGCTTGTCTCTCATTTTTGATCATGCTCACTCTTGTTTACTCCTGTTTTTCAGTGTAGAACCTTTCTAAAACATTTCTATAAACACTCACAATTTCTATACCTTAACACAAAAAACAACAACAGCCACTGGCTGGTGAGATAAGAGTGTGACAAAACTCAATATGGGTGTAAACCACCTCAAGTTCTTATAAAAGTTTTTACAAAATTGAGGAGATATTTTCAACGCAGCTGTGGGCCTAGCCACGAGACATAATTTGCCTGTTGTAACAGATAGGCGAACGCTTTGCATGTGATGCCGCTCGTAAATGTTCTGCTGGGCAGTAAAGTCGTTGCTGATCGCACATGTAAGAGAATCATTCCCGTTCTCGTTTGACACGTGTACCACGTTCAAATTAACGAGCGCTATAGACCCCCAGGGCCTCTGGAAGAGCTGCACACCTCATGAAGGGTGGCAGCTGTTCTATCTTTTGTTGTTGCTTCGTAATGTGTGATAATGGCCATACTAAAAATGCATTTTTAAAAAAAAACATTTTAAAGCCAAGAACCACTTTTTCACCAAGCATTGAAAGCTGTTTCCACAACAACCAAAAGGAGAACTTCACATTCCTGATCGGACATACAAAAGTCCTCTAGGTTAACATGGACTAATTAGGTCAGGAGCAAGGCTGGGTATGACGATGTGTTTCCCCACCATCTTTGAACATGTTGATGGCAGCACAGATGACATTCTAGCAGATTGTCACTGTGAGAAAAGGGTTCACTGAACCTCGAGAAGGTGACATATCAGGCTCTGCCTGTTTCCTTATTGAAGGGTTAAGCTTAGCAGACAGATAATCTGGCATCTTTTTTACCAGCGGCATGCCTTTCAGGATTCTATAACCTTCTTAAAGCCGTTGGATTTAGCACGTGACAGAAAGCAGGAAGAATCTTAAGCCACATATTTAGTTGGTTCACAGGGTTCTGAAAGAGGGGCCACCTGGCGTGGAGAATGCAAAACTTGTTTACAAGGCTCAGATAAATATCTACAAACGGGAACAAATAAAAAACTAAATTATGGGAATATAATATTGGAGGTGGTGCAATGACTGCATATGTATTATTATTTGTTTTTATGTTAATCACCAATTGCTTGTTATTTCTATATATTTCTAATATGATGAGTTAATCACTGTGTTTGCTTACTTCACCTACTCGAGCATTATAAAACTTTACATTTCCATATAAAGAGCACGAGAGACAAGGGTGTGTCTCTTCTCTCAGTGATATGCAAAAACGCTGTCTCCTTCGATCATTTTCATTATAGGATATAAACTCAAATGTTTAAATAAACTGCAGGGTCCCACCACCTGCTATGGAAAAGGTTTCATTCAGGGCATGCACAAATCAAACCATTTTCATGCCTTATCCCTTAAAAATAAACAAACATAATTTTGCATTTTAGTACCTAAAAAAAAAACATTGTACAAATACTGCAACTGATTATACAGTCCATCAATGGACATCACCCCTTCAAACTGCATCTTTTTTCGCCAACGTTTTCTGACTTGGTGACCTGGTCATTTTGTCTTTCAAGCTTCGCAAGTGCGACATTTTGGGAAGGGAAAGTTTGGATGTGGCTTTGTCAGTCTTTGCTTTACACAACACAGGCGTCGATTGACCCAGAGGGGAGTTGGTTTGAGCTGCGTTCTGCTGTGCAAGTAAAGGTCCTGCGAGTGAAAGAGTTGAACTACTCGGACTAATACCCCTGGGTGCCCCTTGCTCAGGAGTCAGGGAGCTAACTGGTTTGCTCCTGGCTGCACTGAACACTCTTCCCGGGAAGTACGAGCTTTTGACAGGCTTAGTTGTCCTGGCACTGGGGGATGTGGAGTCGGGTTTGACGCCCGGGCCTCTGGCTGCACCCTCAGTCCTACTGACAAGCGGTGTTCTGGAAGGTGGAGCTGGTGCAAGCGGTGTTCTGGAAGGTGGAGCTGGTGCAAGTGGTGTTCTGGTAGGTGGAGGTGTTGCAAGCGGTGTTCTGGAAGGCGGAGTGGGTGGAGCTCGGAATAACTGCAAGACAATGAGCACTGGGTGAGAGTACAAAAAACAAGTCTAGGCTGTTTCTCTCAGACAAGATGCACAACTAATCCAAACAAAACTTCAAACTAAATCTCCTCACACATTTCTGGTAATTTAGTCATAGATTGACATGCCCCCATACACCTAGACCTACGAGAGTGTAAAAACGTAGCTTCAAAACAGCATAAATTACCTTCTTTCCATCACTTTCCATCTTGGTCCTCGCTTGTTCCTGTGGATTCCTCTCTTGCAGGCGTACTCCAACCTTACTCTCTACCTTGGGCTGTTTGGAGATATCTTGGGTTGATCTGTAATGGGATTTGCCATTGCTAAGTCCATGGGACAGCGGGGAGTAGCCCCTTTTTTCCAACTGTCTTTCAGCTTCACTCTTCAGTGCAGGCTCCACCTTGCCGTTTGACAGTCCAACGTTCTTGCCATCCGCTTTAGCTGGTTGAGCACGCCTGCTCATCGGAGATGGATTTGAGAGTTTATCCCTCGTACCTTGAACTGCTGCCGGCTCTGGCTTTTTAAATAATGGCTTGTTTTGTACTGCTAGATTAATTTCTTTCTGGTCATCATCCCCCTCTGATATATATAGCGCGTCCTCTGGTATCCAGTGCGTGTTTTGCTGAACGTCTTTCACTTCCTTGGCCGATGAAGTGGGTCTTTTGTTGTCGGCCGTCACTTCAGTGACCTCTTTCTTCTCTTTCAGCTTGGAGGAGCTGAGTTGCATTGCTGCTTTTTGGCGCTGACTGCCTGACTCCTGCTGCACTAACTGAGATCCAGAGTCCCTGTTCACCCCTTCCATTATCTCCTCCTTAGATAGCTGTTGGTTGATTGGTTGCGCTTCAACCTTCTTCGTATCTATACTAGCTTTCCCCTCTTTCAGAACCCTGTGATTATTGTCCGGCTGGCAAGATTTACCATTCGTCATAGAAGTCTTTGTGCTCTGAATGGGTTTCTTGTCCAGCGTCTGCTCACTGCCAGAGACTAACTTCAGTGAGGGATGGTGTCCTTCAGTTGCAACATTTCTACCATGTGGATTCCCTGAATGTGTATGTAGTCCATTTACATTTATGGGTGACTTAGAACTATCAGGCACATTGCCATTAGACTGAAAATGTTTATCGGATGTTGATGGGTCTTTAGCAGACTGTACTAGAGAGCCATTAACACTGGATTTGGCGTCCGTCCTGTCAAGACCAGTGTCCATGGTTCTGACTTTCTCAGCATCACTGACTGTATGTTCGGAACCTCTTCTAGGCCTGCTAGAAGCAGTGGAACATGGATGTTCAGACGCGGCCGCACTACAGTCAGGAGCTGAGCAGAGATCCTTATCCTTACCCTGCGGAAAGACAGAGTGTTCAGCCCGTTCACATACATTGGCATGCTTTGTACTCTCTGCATTTGTGGTTTTAAACGAGGCACTTCTGCTAGCAGACACCTCGGAATCCACCTGTGGCTCTTCAATCCCTCTAACCCCAGTCGTGTGACTGTCACACTGAATAACGACACCCAGATGAGCCATTCCTGGATTTCCTATTGGTGGTGTTACCACACCCTCCTGACCATGCAGTGGAATAAGTGGTGTACTCCGTGCCTCCTCACCCTTGTTCTTCAGGCTCTGCACCGGTAGCGGGTCTGTCTTCGTGGATGCGAGAACGTCTGCGTTCTCCAGGCGGGGCCGAGGGGTGGCCTTCTCCGGCAGGTGCTCTACGGGCACCTCGAAAGGCTCCTTGAATCGAATCGCCTCGGACGTCGCAAAGAGCTCGGAGCGCTGCAGGTGAGCTTGGAAAGGCTTGTTGGGATCTCGGATGTTGATGATGCCAATGACGTCGCTAGGTGGATCTGGCTCTGGCCAGGTGGGCAGGTAATTCGTCATCTTAGCCTTTTCCATGCCAACTAGCCCCGGGTGAATCTTGGGCTCCTCTGCCAACATTCTCAGCTGTCTCATCTGTATGAACATCGGCAATGGCGCCGTATTTCCGGACTTGTTCATGCTGGAGTGAGTCCCATTGCTCTTCAGAGAGGAGCTGTTGACAAGGGTGTATTTGGCACTGTAGAGCTTGCGGGCCATCTCGGCGGAGACGACTGATTCCGGAACAGCCTGTCGGACGGGTTCAAGCTCCGGCTCCTCATCCAGCTTAAGTTTGGAGAGGTTCACAGCCCTGGAGGTGAAGAACAGTTCCCTGAACAGGAGGTCAAAGGTCTCCACGGCGTTGCCTGTGAGCAGCGTGACGACGTTTAGATCCAGTCTAGATGCAGTCCATGTAAAACTGAAATCACACAACAGACAAAACACAATGAGGTCAGAATTAGAGTTTTTGGACAGATTAAATAATCTGTTTTGTTTTCATGAAGTTATTAAATTATTACCCATCCAGAACTTAATATCATCAAAGCAGTCAAAATATTGGATAATTATGGCCTAGTTGCCGAAAAATTGCCTTATATCCCATAAGCGAGCCCACCCTAGGAGTAAATGACGGTGGAGGCCAATGAAGAAAAAGGGGGGTGATGTCATCATCGGGTTAACCCTCAGCCTGGTTGGTCTGAAGTGCGGTTGCGGAAGTGGTCGGGAGCTACATCCACCTACTAGTAAATGAGATTATTTAGTCGGTCAAAATAAAAGTTTTTCCAAACCAGAAGCCATGGGTAGATGGGACTGTCAGGGCCGCACTATCATCACGTACTGCAGCCTATAATGCTGCGATTTCTACGGGGGACATGGCGGCCTACAAAGTGGCTGCTTATGGCCTGAGGAAGACCTTTAAAGCTGCAAAGTGCCGATATAAGGACAGAGTGGAAGCCGACTTCAACACAGGTGACCCTGCTAGTATGTGGAAAGGCCTGAGGATAATGACAGACTTTAAGAAAAAAGCCCGGCTCGGTGTGTAGCTCCAGCCCCTCTCTTGCTGGTAGACGCCTACGCAGTCTAAACTCAAGGACTGAGAGACTTAGAAGGAGTTTTTACCCACAGGCAGTGAGACACTTGATCTCACATTTTAAAACTCCTTTCTTATTTTTATTTATTGAATTCTATTTTTATTTTATTTTATTTAAATTGTATTTTATTTTTGCACGTTGTGGAGCATAGACACTTTTACATTTCACTACCTTCATTGTATGTGACAAATAAAAACACTTGAATCTTGAACTGAACTAGTTAGGCCATAACTGATTCTGGAAAAGGTTCAGCCAGCTCACCTGTAGGACCCTGACACGGACTTGTCTCCATCGACAAACATGAACTTCTGACTTAAGAGGCCGCACACTTTCTTTGACGAGCGACTGCAAAACTCGGAGCCTTGAGTGTAGTTAACCCGTAAATTCTGTGAAAGAAAAAAGGGCACGAGAATAAAAAAGAGTGAAAGCTTTGTGAGTCTAAATTAAGTCTTAAAAAAACCTTTATTTCCTGGAAATACAACCTTTGCAGAAAACAAAATCATATCCACATATCCGCAAACAAACAAAAACAAGTTTGTAAATCAAGTTCACATGGTACACAAGCTGAAGTGTTAGGAATAACTGCACAGCTTTCACTGACAGTTCAAAAAAGGAAACGCAGGAACTCTCGAGGGACGCATTGAAGAAACACTGAATAAAGGATCCTATTGTGCCGTTTTCCAGTAGTCGTGAACCTATTATTGAAACATTGAATCACTCTGAGATGAATCCTGTTGATAAAAATAACAGCTGCACTTTGTGTCCGTATTAATGCCTGGTTAATCGGTCTCCCCTTGTCCTTGGGTCATTTAGCGACACATAGTATTTTGCTGTCATCGAAGCTGATTAAGTCAAGAAGGTGAAAGCAGCATTAATCTTATTTGATTAAATCAATTTCATAAAAAAGAGACTAGTTTCATTACCAGGGTAGGTAATGAGCCTTGTGGGTCGGGAGAGCTAAACAATCAACAATAAAGGAAACTACAGTGTGACGCACAGGAAACGTCAGCTCAGGAAACCATATTTTACCAGGTCTGGACCTTTGACATCTTATGCTTTTCCTTAGTGCATTGTAGGCAAGACAATTTCAATTGTTATTGGTGCCATATAAATTATGAAAAAGAAAATTCTATTTAAATTGAAGTAACTCCAAGTAAATAACTGTCTTGAGTTTTTTTCAGCCGAACCTGGGAACACTGACAGTTGGCAAATAGTTTTTGAGGTTATATTATAATTTCTGATGCAAACTTTCTTTTAATGACGGTTAAAAAAAAAACACTGCTCTTTTTACACCATCAACATAACCGTGTAATATGTACTAAGTACACTTGCATTTCCCCTTGCTCTGTTATTTCCTCCCCAGATGACCAGCAAGACCTGTTAGTTTCAGTCTGACATATGCTATGGTAGAGTTTGCATCTGACAGAACATGGCTACATTGGAAACCTTATTTTAATGATGGTTAAAACCCCCACTGCTAATATTACACCAGCAGTATCACCGTGTAGTATGTTCAAAGTGCACTTGCATTACCAAAGACAGATCCCCTTGCTCTACACTGTTATGTTATCTTCAGATGACCAACCAGACCTGTTAGTTTCAGTGTGCCTGGGAGTCAGTGGTGTGAAAATATGCTATGGTAGAATTACATTGAAGTACATTGACATCTGACAGAATATGGCTACATCAACCATCTACAATCTTGAATGATATCTCTGTCTGACATGGGATGCAGTAAGCCCACTGAAACAACCAATGGGCAAAACTATTATGATAGTTTGGCCTTCAGAATGCTGGATTAACATGCCTTCTGACCTGAAATGTTGTCATTCATTACAGATCCTCATTTAACTGTGATATGAGGCAAAGAACGGAATATTTGTTTTCCCAACTTGTCTCGAACCTCCAGTCTGGCAAACAACTTTACTTTCTCATTATAGTGCAGACAATCACTGTAACAGTCTGTATCTACTTTAGACGACCTTTAAAAGTATGCAGTGGGAGAATTTGAACTTCTGACAGGAGACGTTGACTTGCCTTAAGGTGTCCCTTGTGCATGCCTGCTCTCTCGCACATGCGCAGGAAATGGGGGACTCCTGTGGCCTCTAGGATTATGTACACCGCCACCCTTCGTCTGTAGCTCACATCCAGCAGATCTTTGAATATGTCTACATCTGTGAACATGTCCATGACAATTCCTATGACCTGGTATGGAAAGGACAATGTGATTTCAATGAGTCAAATGTGTGATGTGGTGTGTGTGTGTGTGTGTGTGTGTACAGAAACCTTGATGAAAGGTTTTCACTAACGCGCCACGACAGTTCAAAAAATGACTACTTCAGTAATGTTACATTTTTACTGTCTAGGCTGAGAAATTACAATGCATTCTGTGAATTCATAATGTAAATGTCATTACTGAATAAAACAACTGGTCAGATAAGAGTAGTAGGTGGATAATGTGGATATCTCAGCACAGTGTCACAACTGATTCCATGGACTATGAAAACAGAAAGGCCTTTTTCAAATTCAAACAGCTGTTGGATGTTCCAACGTGAAGATGAAATAATCTCATTGCCTCTATTAAGAACTTTTCTAATTATAAGAACTAAGACCAAGCATTGCTGCCCTATTATGCTATCCTTGTAAATAGGCAACAATCTGTTGTTATAATGTATATCCATGGCAAACTTACCTTCTGGGCCTGTGAAATTGTCTTTCTAAAAATCTCTTTAATGTGCGGCTGTCCATCCATTGGCGGTTGAGTGTATACAGTTGCACGAGTGACTCCTCGGTAGGTTGTGATGTCTGGCCAGCCCATGTCTAGGTCGCTGAGGGAATGGTCTGAACGCTCAGGCCAGTATTCCGAGGGCACGTTGTGATCCTCTCCCTGTCCGTTAATTTGTGACTGGTCTGTACCACCAGGGTTGTATACCATCATGGTTCTAGTCAGATATTCCAGTTCACAGTCTGATAAAAAACCCAGCACGTTTTGCGCTTTGAGATGTGTCTCGTACGCCTCCAGTCCATCCTGAAAAAGTATCTCCAGCGCAATTCTTCGCTCTTCGCTGTAGAGAAACTCAGGTTTTGTTTCATTAATTCGCACATTAATATAATCTTCGTCCAGACACTGAATCTGAGATAAAGCCATTGTCACACGCCACGTTTTGTATTAATAAATAATTATGTTAAAATATACAGTTATTTAAAGGCTCACATATACTACTTTCATAGATTTAACAACAAATCTTCAAACGGCATCAAGTATTCTGAGTCCACTGAAATGCCATGACAGTGTCTTCTTCTCACCAGGACTCCGGTTATTTGACCCACAACGCGCCTAGACGGAATAGAGACAGGTAAAGGCAAGTACACCTCGGTCACGTGGCAACACGTTCTCCCAATGGTAAGTCCTGTGAACATTACTGGGCTGGGTTGAAGCAACGATGTGTCATATTTTACGTGAGACAGCTGTAAAGGTCATGAGCACATTTTTGAAAGGATTATAATGACGAAGAAAAACCTGATTTCTTGTCATATGGCCTTAGAGTCAGTTCTTGGCTCTGGGTATCATAGAGCACAGCAGTCATCTCGTCTAGCTTCTAGATACGTTGTGGAATCCTGCCTCTTGTCCATGACGAACAACATCTTCACAACGTAACTAACGCTTATTCAAACATTAACCTTTGTGTAAACTGTTCCCCCTCATTATTACAAACTCCCTCAGCAGCTTGGCATACTCCTCTCATGTATTCGAGTGCAATAGGCACTAATATTTTCCCTTCATGTTTTGGTTAATTGAAACAGGTCTACCTGGGAAGATGCATCTCTTAGAAGCACACTCAAGTTTATTGAACCAGTTAGGGCTAATGCCTTGGATGTCTTGGCCTAAAAACAAAAGTGTATGAGGTAGTTAAGCAGTAAGTAAATAAAAACTCAATGTCACTATGCCGCTACACAGTTTTAGCTGGAAAAACAGTGTGTGAATGCTCAGTATAGAGTGGAGCATCTCTACCTTTAAGATCTGTAAGGTATACCTTCCAATCAATCACCTGTGGAGAGTGATTAAAGTGATGACATAGAGCAGTGTTTTCCCCGCGTACCCCCTACGTCCCTTTGCGTACCCCAGTTTGGGAAACACTGACATAGAGGAAGCACCTTTGTTTTGAAACAACAGCAGTATTGCTGCTATTCAGTTGGAAAAACTGTTTCACTGCAAAAATGTCTAGTATCCCTATCAGCTGTGGCTTACTGGTTAGGGTTTCGGGCTGGTAACCTGAGGGTAGCCGGTTCGATCCCCGACCAGTAGGAAAAATGTGGGCGGGGGAAGTGGTAGAGCACTACTCTCCCATGCCCACATCCACAGCTGAGGTGCCCTTGAGCAAGGCACCTAACCCTGATCACTGCTCCCCGGGCGCCGCTGAAGGCAGCTCACTGCTCCGGGTTAGTGTGCTTCACTGTGTGCCTCACTACCCTGGATGGGTAAAATGCAGAGACTAAATTCAGAGTGTGTGTGTCACTATCTCTGCCCTTAAAACAGTCACTAGTCACTAGGGCTCCATTTCCATCAGGCTGGTTTGACTGACTGCACCTAAGCCGTGGGCTGCTGTGACATCATCAGTGTTTGCGATTTGATCAGTGAGCATAACCATCACTTTCGATGTAATTTCGGGTTAGGTCTCATTAGCTATGCGTCTACCTCAGTCTGAATCCAGTGGAAAGTTTCCAGACCATGAACTCACTCACTAAATGAATGAATCAGGTTTTTTAAAGCAACGCTCTGAGTTCCCAAAGGGGACGTGTCCTTATAAGGGCACCCCCCCCCCCCCCCCCCCCACTGTAGCGTAATTTAGTTTAGATACAAATGTCAAGTTCAATTCAAATGTATGTATATGTATGCTATATTGCAGGCTGGCTTCATTAGATTGTTGTTGACAGTTAAGCCTGAATGTAGTGTTGTCTGTAATATACATCCATTGTAGCGTATAAAATACAGCTCATAATCAACGTTAGTTATGCTAATTAAACATAAATACATGAATAATTATGTGTTTACACATGCCTACTCTTTCTAAAAGTAGAATTGTGTATGTTCTGTGCACTGTAATTAATGAATGATTCATTGCTCCGTTGGGATATCCAGATGAGGCCATTTAAGGTCTACTGTAGAGCAAGCGAGAAAAGGGTTTTCCCACAAATATTCAAAAAAGACTAGAAATTTAAATGTAAAATTGATCTTTGAGTGGAAATCTTTGCCACCCAAACCACAAGTTTCTGCTTAAATCATATCGTAACTGCACACACAGTTGAGATGTCTGTCTGTCTGATTGTCCACCATTTGTTTTAGGTATTTGTTGTGCAGTATCTTGTAAATGTAAAATGTATCTTTGAGTGGAAAGCTTTGACACCCAAACCACCGTGGCTTTCATGGGAAGGGACCCACCCCCCCTGGGTGTCCCCAGCTTGCCAGCTAGAATTTCCCCACTACGATTTCACAGTGTAGAGAGGATGAACACTGAAGATAGCGTTCTTCTGTATCTCACTGAATTAACTGCATCCTGTTACCTTCGTGAAAGGATACAAACAGTTAGAGCTGTTAATTAGTCACTGGCTGTCAGTTTCTCCTTTTTCTCACAGTGTACCAACTTTACAGAGTGTACAACGTTATATATACCTTTGCATTTACTTTATTTTCTAATAGATTTTTTTTTTTACAGTAACAACATTTACAAGCAATGGTAAGCTCTTACACAAAGTAATATTCATGTCCTTGAATGAGAAACAGTAAATAAGATTGTTTTACAATTAATAAATATGTATAAACACTGAATTAGTATTAGATTCAATAATAGTAAAGGAGAAAACATACAGAAGCAAACTAACTACTACAAAGGGGATAAAACTGCACAATCCATCTGG
>NC_137916.1:27203053-27233053 GCF_963457725.1 Sprattus sprattus | reverse complement strand
ACACTGTACCCTCTCCGACGTGTCAATACACCTTAAGTAATTTGTTTTTGCCTTCCATGTGTTCCCACAAGTGTCAGCGGTGTGTGTTGGTTACATATGCAATATCCATTATGTCCCGCGTAATTATAATCACTCAAGATAAGCCTCCATCTCCCCTGATGAAAGCCCATTTTGTTGATAACTCCCAAAACACGTTTTACATAATTTGTTGTTTACTTGAGGGAAAAGAGGAAATGCCCACGAGCAGCCATGTCTTTTTGGACCAACTGCAACCCGTCGCTGATTGGTATGCTGTCAGAACCAACACCGGACCTCTCTGATGGAATGCAGAGCAGAGGCAGCCAAGCACTGCGTCACCCACTCTCTCTCTTTCTCTCTCTCTTTCTCTCTTCTCTCCTTCTCACTCTGTCCACCTCTCCCTCACTTGTTCTCTTTCTCTCTCCTCTCTCTCTCTCTCTTTCTCTCTCTCTCGTTTTCTCTCCTTCTCACTCTCTCCACCTCTCCCTAACTCTTTTCTCTCTCTCCTTCTCTCTCTCTCTCTCTCTCTCTCTCTCTCTCTCTTGCTCTCTCTCTCTCTTGCTCTCTCTCTCCTTCTCCTGGACAAAATGCCGACAGGCTGCCAGCTCCGGCTTCCTGTGGCGCGCCACCCAGACTTGTAATCTCACAATAACAGGAGAGGCTGTCTCCACACCTGGGTCCCCTGGCTGCCCAGGACTGCAGCGCTGCGAGACTGGGGGGGCTTAGAGAGAGGGATCGCCTGCGAGACTGGGGACTAAGAGAGAGGGATCGCCCTGCCTCACAGACAGCCATCTTGGGGAGCCACCGAGGCCATCTACCCAAAACTACCACTGATTATAAACCGCTGAGACACAATTAGGATATGATGAACCCACATAACAGGAAAGGATCGGAACCGTGGATGAATTTCAATTGTTATCACCCCTCTCTGCTCAGAAATAGCAGTCTGATTCTAGCCTCTCAAAAACAGATGTCATTTGCAGGACGCAAGTGGAGGAAGATGCTAAACTAAGAAAAAATAAAAAATAATAATTGTGATACCTTAAAGTCACCAGTAGATAATTCGGAGTGAGGGAACAGACATAGCCCATTCTAAAGCCCATTCTAACCATATGCTATGCTTACTCCAACCATATTATTAAGCCCATTCTAACCATATGATATGCTTACTCCAACCAGATAATAAAGCTCATTCTAACCATATGATGCTTACTCCAACCATACAATAAAGTCCATTCTAACCATATGATATGCCCACTCCAACCAGACTATAAAGTCCATTCTAACCATATGATATGCCCACTCCAACCATACTATAAAGCCCATTCTAACCATATGATATGTTTACTCCAACCATACTATAAAGCCCATTCTAACCATATGATATGTTTACTCCAACCAGATTATAAAGCCCATTCTAACCATATGATATGCTTACTCCAACCAGATTATTAAGCCCATTCTAACCATATGATATGCTTACTCCACCAGATAATAAAGCTCATTCTAACCATATGATATGCTTACTCCACCAGATAATAAAGCTCATTCTAACCATATGATGCTTACTCCAACCAGATAATAAAGCTCATTCTAACCATATGATGCTTACTCCAACCAGATAATAAAGCTCATTCTAACCATATGATGCTTACTCCAACCATACTATAAAGCCCATTCTAACCATATGATATGCTTACTCCAACCATACTATAAAGCCCATTCTAACCATATGATATGCTTACTCCAACCAGATTATAAAGCCCATTCTAACCATATGATATGTTTACTCCAACCATACTATAAAGCCCATTCTAACCATATGATATGTTTACTCCAACCAGATTATAAAGCCCATTCTAACCATATGATATGCTTACTCCAACCAGATTATTAAGCCCATTCTAACCATATGCTTACTCCAACCATTCTATAAAGCCCATTCTAACCATATGATATGCTTACTCCAACCAGATTATTAAGCCCATTCTAACCATATGCTTACTCCAACCATACTATAAAGCCCATTCTAACCATATGATATGCTTACTCCAACCAGATTATTAAACCCATTCTAACCATATGCTTACTCCAACCATACTATAAAGCTGGAGCGTGTGTGACGTGTGTGACGTACATGGAGAGAGCGCTGGAGCGTGTGTGTGTGACGTACCTGACGGACATGGAGAACTCCCCCGGGGCGCTCTCGCTCTCCCGGACCAGGAACGCTCCGCACTCCCGGTGTCTCAAGCGGCCCTCGGCCACGTTCCTCGAGATGCGGCCAGCGAACCACCTGGAGATGAACACAGAGGCAGATCACCACCACGACACCATGCGTGTTATTAGGCCACATACAGGCTACCTGGAATCTGTACCTGGCTGAAGTCTCATTGTAGGCTACTCAACAAACAAGCCCCCTGCATCACACTGACTCTGGGTTTACATATTCAAATTAACTGCAACTTGCCCTTCATGTGCCCAAATTATTTATTATTATCTTGTAAAACATTTGTCTTTTGTTCTTGTTTATGCTATTTTGTTATTATGTTGTGTGTTATGTCCTATGCACCAACCGCACCAAGTTAATTTCCTGTATGTGTGAATATACTTGGCCATTAAAAGAATTCTGATTCTGATTCTGAGTCTTATTGTAGGCTACTCAGCTGTTGGGCTTGCATAGCCGTGCAGTCGGCATAGTTACATAACAGAGGTGGCCTGCCATGTTATTAGTTGCTATGAAATGATAATACATTACTTCGATGTAACATTCCAATTATATCCATAATTACTACATAAATTATGTTAAATAAATAAATGAATAAATACATGTCACGTTATATTGTACAAATTAACAAGAGCTCCACCAAAAGACAACACATATTTTATATATATTGAAGAATTTAGTAGAATAAAGTAGAATATAGGAAGAGTTACTGTCAATTTAGTACGTTATGCTTTATGAATGTGTGTGTTTTTTTTTTTACATGTGTCAGCATCGTGCTGACCTACACCGTAAATAATTCATGAGATTTTCTGAGATATTTCCTGTGGAGCTGAAAGTCACACCTAGGCTTGTGTTAAAAAACCGAGTTAAAAATGAGGAAACACAACAACAAGGGAGGCACATTCAGGATGCAGCTTTGAGATGTTCCATGTCGGATTACATCACACTTTAAACAGCACAGTATGTATCCTAGTATAGATCACGGCCCCTCGCAGCCTGCCAGAAACACAGACCGATACATCTACAGAAATATAGGCAGCCCACGGGGGACGACTGCCCACGTTGTGCATAAGCGCAGATACTTACGTGTGCGGTCTTACATTGATATAGTTCTTGGGCACGTAGCCCTTCCTGTTCACCAGCTCTGCTGTGTACCAGTTAGGATCATCCTCCATGTTAGTAATCTGGTGAAACGGAGGCAAACGACTGATCATTACAGAGTTCTCACCGAGTATGGCCTGTGAAACTTCATTACAACACTACCATATGAACCTGAGTATATATATATATCAGTTTGTGTGTATGCTTGCGTATATGCACACTTAACAGTCCATCATTCATCGACTACCCTACACATAAGAAAAATCTATGCGCTACATGTTCATTACATTTAGCAGGAGCATTCAGTGTACATGTTTCGGGTCACAGAACTAATTTCCACAAACAGCAATCTTCACGCGTAATTACCCTGGCCAGAGGGGAGAGCCATGAGTT
This sequence comes from Sprattus sprattus, assembly GCF_963457725.1. NCBI lineage: Eukaryota > Metazoa > Chordata > Actinopteri > Clupeiformes > Clupeidae > Sprattus > Sprattus sprattus. Next base: position 27,229,317 of record NC_137916.1, on the reverse strand, counting down.
AGAGGGGTAAAGACAGAAAGGGGTGAAGACAGAGAGGGGTGAAGACAGAGAGGGCTGAAGACAGTGAGGGGTGAAGAAAGAGAGAGGGGTAAAGACAGTGAGGGGTAAAGACAGAGAGAGGGGTGAAGACAGTGAGGGGTAAAGACAGTGAGGGGTGAAGACAGAGATGGCTGAAGACAGAGAGGGGTGAAGACAGAGAGGGGTGAAGAAAGAGAGAGGGGTAAAGACAGTGAGGGGTAAAGACAGTGAGGGGTGAAAACAGAGAGGGGTGAAGAAAGAGAGAGGGGTGAAGACAGAGAGGGGTGAAGACAGAGACGAATGTCAGGGCTGCAGGCCCTTCTTACCTTGAGTACGTCGCCCTTCTGGAAGCTGAGTTCATCGCTCTCCGTGGCCCGGAACGTGTAGAGCGCCACCGCTTCCATCCTGGGACCCCCTCCTGTATGGATGCCGGAGTCCAGGGATAGGGCAGCGGGAGCAGGAGCAGGAGCAGGAGCAGGAGCAGGAGCAGGAGCAGGAGCAGGAGCAGGAGCAGGAGCAGGAGCCTGACCTGGTCCTATCTGATCCAGGAGCAGCAGCAGCAGGAGGGAGAGAGGCAGAGGCGGAGAGATCCACAGCCTCAGAGCGGTACTGGACTACCAGCGGCTGCTACAGCGCACAGAGGGGGGGGGGGGGAGGAGAGGAGAGGAGGGTATCCGCGCTTCGCTGATGAACTGCCGCACGATCCGTCACACACACACACGCACACGCACACACACACACAGAGAAAGAGAGCGACTAAGCCGACAGTGGCACATCTGACAGTGTGAGAGAATGAGAGAATCAGGGAGAGAGAAACAGGCTGCAAGGCAGAGACACAGTGAGAGAGAGGAGAGAGAGAGAGAAAGAGAGACTCACAGTGAGAGAGAGAGGAGAGAGAGAGAGAGAGAGAGAGAGAGAGACTCACAGAGAGTGTGTGGGAGAGAGAGAGAGACTCACAGAGAGAGAGAGGAGAGAGAGAGAGAGAGAGAGAGAGAGACTCACAGAGAGAGAGAGAGAGAGAGAGAGAGAGAGAGAGACTCACAGAGAGTGTGTGGGAGAGAGGGAGGGGGAGGCAGTTCCTGTCTGTGTTCTGTGTTCTCTCACACAGATACAAGTGGTGAACTGAGAAACAGGAAAAGGAGAACAAAGAGGGGGGAGAATAACATGCGAGGCCACCACACAAAAACTTCCCTTACGTGAGTGTGAGTGTGGGGCTGGGAGGGCATCATACAATGATACCATCAAAACAGTTAGTCATATTAAAGGTGCATATTGGAGTTTTTTGTTGTATTATGACGGCAAGCTTCTGGGCCTGCCTGCCCCCCATGATATAATTCTGTTAAAATAGCGAAGACTTACATTTCACATTATGTTGATTCATCGTGCAAGGATTTTATGCATTTACTTTCTATGCAAACTTTCTGTTTTTTTAGGTTGAGAAAAGTAAAAGAACCTCAACGAAAAGCCCGAAACGTAGAATGAACAGGACTGTTTGGACACACCCTGTCTCTGAATCATTCCCTCAGAGTTACATCATTGATTGAAGGCCAGAGATTCACAACGCTTTTTGTTGTTCTGAGAACAAAACCTATACATTGCTTCTTTAATGGCATACAAAGCTCCTGGGAAAGAACATCATGTTGCTCCACTTGGAAGGAGTGGGGGTTTGTCCAGTAACTGTCATTTTCTGCTGTTGCTATTTGCATTTTACCGATTTTTAAGAATGTGATATTTGTATTATTGTATTTTCCAGGATGTGATATCATATAGACATGCCTGAAGCTTAGAGGGGATGATTTTGGTCATTGTTTGACAAACAAAAAAGATGTTTGTGATGGTGACACAGAACAATGCCTATTGTTGATGAAGATCTCCTTTAGTTACACCTGAGTTGCTACTCCAACTTCTGCTTAATCCCCCCTACAAAGTATTGCTACGTGTGTGCAGAACCGTTCAATGTGAATTTACTGAAAATGAGGTTAGAATGCTTTTCACAAAATCAGATTGTGTGGCCCACCAAACTACTGTATCAGTTTATCATAAAACATGATCTAGGTTTTGTCTGGCTGACTGAGTAATGTTCCTCATTACTTTACCCAGCCGTCCAAAAAAAAAAAAAAAACCCTGATTATTGAAATTACTCACTAAGATGATTTTTACGTAATGGCTAATTTGAGCAGCGTGTTCCCATCTGTATACAAGTATGACTATGTGAAACCTTTTCATTTCTGGTGAGTTTTACCTGCCTTTAGGGAGAACATCTGAAAGAATATAAGCATATCAAAAGAAAATGTGTCTGCTCTCCTTGCGTGGGCCCTCAAGGTAGACTGGCCTCCCAAGTGGCGTGACGTAATATGTTGAACAGTCACCCATGATAATTTCCCCTCTTTTAATAGATAATAGCATGGGAACTTACCAATAAATGAGTCCAACCACATCTGCAGGAATCTCATTTTTATCTTTCTGCTCACCTGAAATACTATGCATTGTACGTCGCTTTGGACACAAGCGTCTGCTAAATGACTAAATGTAAATGTAAATGTAAATGTAAATGCATAGGACAGCCCAGCCCTTGCAATATTCCACTAACTAAATATGTATTGAAATCCCCCAAAATTACTTGATTCTTTTTTGAGACTTATAATTGTACAGTTAATGCTAGCAAAGACTAACAAGGCCTACTTAACCTTTCAGCAATTCCCTTAGGTGTGTACCTTGCAGGCACACAGGCATACACAATAAGCTGAACGTGTTGAGCTACTTATCTCATCCTAAGGCTTAAAATCAGCATGATTTAGGATCTGCGCTCATATTTGACTGAATTGTTTGTCCTGGATGTGTTTTTGAAATGAAGAAATGTTGCGGAAATCTGTGGAGAGATGTGCCAATTCATCCACGTTCTTTAGCACAGGAAGCTGCTGGTCGGCAGAGCACATGATGACTCACAGGATAAGTGGATGAAAAGGCTCCAGAGGACAGGATAACAAACTGTTATCAGCAGAAAGACAAAGCAAAACAGGAGTTTAATATCTGCAGTTCAATGTCACAGGGATATCCTATTCTATGTCTTAGAAAGAAGCTGAAGCCTGAAAGACAACAGAAGTGCCTGAAATTAGAAGTGTTTCCCCAAACCAAATCAGACATTACAGAGCGGAACAAATCATGGGAAACTAAGATTTCTTAACAATTCAAACTGCTCATAAATTAGCAAGAGACCTAGATACCCCACTGCGAGCGTCATGCAAAGTGGCTAAAAAAAGAGTTTCCTTAAAATCATTCGGTATGGGATAGGGAGGGTTTTTAAAAAAAATATTCTGTGGATCTGTGTGTGTGTGTGTGTGGGGGGGGGGGGGGGGGGGGGGGGGGCTGGGGGTTGGGGTTTCTGTCTGTTCCGTGACAGAAAAGTACATGTGGCATTTTTCATTTGCCACTGCTCTCTACCACACTGTGATCCACTGGTGTATGTAAAAGAATCAAACCAGTCAAAGAGCACACACGCACACTCACACACACTCACACACTATCTCTCTCTCACACACACACAGACACACTCACACACAGACACACAGACACACACACACACACACACACACACACACACAGACACACACACACACACACACACACACACACACACACACACACACACACACACACACACACACACACACACACACACACACACACACACACACACACACACACACTGCATCTGTAAAACTGTACGGGTGTGTGACCGTTTGCAGATGGCTGCACACTCCTAACGTGTGCTCTCAGGTGCAATGTGCGTTGCGGGCTGAACAACGCGTGGCTGTCATGCGACAATGATGGGACTTGCACACGGCACAAGCAGAGTTGGTGAATAGAAATAGAATAGAAATATGAAGCAAAAAAAATGCAGGGGCCGGGGTAAGAGGAAAACAGTTTCAGGGTCACATCCTTTTGAAAACCACATCCAGGGGTACATTAGATAGTGGGCGACACTCTAAACTGGAAGGGTTAGTCACACGTTCCTCTGCCTATTTGCTGACTTACTCTGACATCAGACCCTAATTGAGATCCAGAAAAGCATTCGACTTTAGCTATTTTAACTGTACGCAAGTCTTTTTAAGAACAGCAGCCCATCAAAAAGGATGGCCTAACAACATGTAACAGAATTGGGGCTGGTTCCCACAGCCTGATGTCTCTTGTTCTTATTCGACTGCTTATAAGCTACATGTCATAGTTTTGTTTTGCCTTTTCCATTGTACTTGTCCTCATGATGAGCTTCATGTGGAGTTGGAAGTGAAAACTCGGGGAGCAGGAAACAGAGTCTGGTTCCTGGAAAATCATAGGAGGTGAATAACAATGCAGTAACGTCACATCCGTGGGGATCCTCTCCCACAACAAATTCCTTTTGGAAAACAAAAACAACAACAAAGACACAACAGGAAAATGTGCACAAAATAACAGGCGTGGCTGCGTTCGAGATGAAACGGACAGACTATGTGTGTCCGAGCGTCGATAGCAACGTGCAGCAGACTGAAACACTTCTTGAGCTCCACTGCAGAGCTCCTTTTGACATGACCATATTTGTTTGCGGATGAACACACACACACACACTGTTCTGTTGTTCTCGTGTGGTCTGTAAAGGTGGGAGTAGAGCTAGCTGGTTTCTCATCTGACCTGTGGCTGTGTGTGGTGTGTGGTGTGTGTGTGTGTGTGTGTGTGTGTGTGTGTGTGTGTGGTGTGTGGTGTGCTCGAGTGCTCAGTGTGCATCCTGTTAACAGAAACACTACGCTGCCTCACACAAAGCCACACTAGATCAAACCATGCTCATAGTTAGGGCCGGATGCCAGTCTATAGAGAGTAAGCACGGGGGATTCACACACTGTGACACCAGTGGGAGGCCTATCTGTTTCCGATTCTAACAAAAAAATAAGAGTGGTCAAATCTTCACAGAGTATTACACGGACTGCATGACCATCCATTCAGGACATTTACAGCCAGCGTTGCAGGGGAAAAGCCAAGCGGATCATCTCTGACCCCAGTCATCCCTGCCAGTCTTTTCTCCCTCCTGCCTTCTGGAAGGCGATACAAGAGCATGAGGACCTGTACCAGCAGATACAGGGATAGTTTATTCCCACATGTCATCAGGATGCTGAACTGTCCCTGAAATAGGCTATATATTTTGCACTACACATTTTTTTCTCTTTTTTCTACCCTTTTTCTCCATTCACCAGTATTTAATTTATTTATTTTCTAAATTGATCGGACATTGAGCTCAAAGTATATTATTACTGATAAATGCTGTTTATGAGTATATGATAATAAACTTGAAATTGAACTTCACAGACTTTTACTGCCCCCATATGGTGGCTGAACATTGATGTTCAATTACAATGTAGGCCTAAAGTAATTTAGCCATCAGATACGTAAGAATAAAGCACTACTTCTGCATCAAAAGCTATGGTTTACAGAAGCTGATGGTGGACATTAAATATAATACATTGTGTACCTTGTACCCTTTGAGCCCGATAACACTAATGGGGCTACTATGTTTTAGAGATGTAACATCAATTACATTTAATTAATTCAAATTCAATTCAATTCAATTCAATTCAATTCAATTCAATTCAATTCAATTCAATTTAATTCAATTCAATTCAATTCAATTCATCAAGTCTGCCATGAATGGCATACTCTGTAGCAAATGCAGAGAGGGTACTTTGTGTGCTGCTATCTTTTGGACTCACGACTTGTTTGGCTTCATGCTCCAAGAGGTCTGTCAGAACATAAGCACTGTTCATTCTCCGAACCCCACTAATAACATGACTGTGTGCCAGGGAGATGCTGAGAGCAGCAATCTGGTATATGTAAGGGTTTAAGGTCTTGGTCAACATTTAATGATGACTGTAATCGATTATGTAGATGGTAAGGATGTTACACAAACATAATTCTAGTCTGGCTTTTTTTAAACCAATTATTCAATTGGTTGGTTTATAACAACAAAAACAACAAATAGTTGTAACAGTAGTAGTAGTAGTCTATAATTAACCACGAGCGAAGAACTGAAATACACTTCAACTGACTTTATGTATTCTTGAATCTTAAAGCCTTTGGTTGCAATAGATAGAGTGTGCTATGAAGAAAATTAGGTTCATTATAATCATACAAATGTTAAGTCCTTCTAATTGGGTTTCGTGTCTGATCAAGGGTCACTTGAGTTAATTACATAGGAATTGAGGAAATTGCTTTAGGAAGTGTCTCCTTAGTAATCTCAATACAATACTGCCCTCTACTGGCTTTTCAGTGAACTAAATATTGGAAATGGGACCGCCTGCTCAGAGAACAGCTGACCCTGGGAGAAGTCTGCCCCAGAACAGACATGATGTCATAATGATAGTGTTGTAGCGAAAACAACCTCTTCAAATCTTAGAGTTGATACTTCAATGAGAGTCAGAAGACCGAATGCAATGAACTAAAGTGTATTCAATCTTGCATACTTTCATTCAAATCAAGAGTGGTGGTCCATGGAGCAGCTCTCAGCTCTAGGAAACTAACTTTTAAATGGCATATTTCGTCACTATGGTTTTCCAATCAAAAACCCAAAACGTATCCAAATTGAACCAATTAAAAACCCAAAACTTATCCAAGTTTGAACCAATCAAAATATTCTGTCAAACCTATACATTTTATCCAAGCTCAGCCAATCAGAATATTCTGCTCACTAAGTGCCAAAGCACCTTTGAAGATGCAGAGCAGCTGTGTCCTTATCAGTAGTGTCAGCCCTCCCGGTTATGATGTCGGGGATCTTTCCTGGGAACTTCTACTCGCTCTTTGACAGTTCTGCATCCCCTTATGCATAAATCTTTCTAATTAATATGCGGCTCTCTTTGCAAGCCTACACATGTGGAAACTGTGTAGTGTTGTTTTTATAAAGCAGGCCTCTCTGTTTGGCCCTGACCTTCATCTCTAGACACTGGCCTCTCTGCACGTAGGCCTCTCTGACTGACCTGACCTTCATCTTTGCACACAGGCCTCCCTGCCTGCTCTTTCCTTCCTCTCTGAACACAGGCCTCTCCGCCTGGCCTTACATTACACTTGTAGTTAAAAAAAAAAATGCTCCATGTTCACCACATAACTATATAACAACCATGGTATTGTACTACAATAGTAATATGTAATAAGTCATTGGTTGTCCTAACCTATGTTACACAAAGGATTAACATTACAAAAATCGAATGTCTCTGTTTACATGTACAAGTAGCTTAGTCTTTATTTTTACAAGTAGCTTAGTCTTTATTTGGCTAATCCAAATGAAAGTAATAAAACACGTTGAGGTCCCGACAGAAAGGACTGTCTGACAGTGAAATACCACAAATGCTAAAACTCTGCTAAGCCTCACTCAGACGTTGATTTGTGGAAGATGTTGCCAGCTGCATATCTATTTCACAAATCTTTCATCAGTCTTGTAAGACTGCAAAGGGAATGCATTTATTACCATTTTAGGAGGGGGGTCTTGTGACTTGTTCCTGATTGACATGTTGTGGGCCAGGCTCATCTATACTGACTACAGACTTTGGCCTAGGCCCTAGGCCTAGGGCAACCAACTCGATTCTGAACAAATGAAGTAAAACAGGGGTTGATACTTTGTCACTTTTTAAAGTATGTTTGAATTTTGCAATGTGTGTAAATGCAGCAGACTGACCACAACATGTACACAACTTGTTTCATCTACACACATTAAAACCGCATACATGAGCTGTAGGCCGCTCTCTCATGTATACTTAACATTTATATTTTTTGTTATATGTCTTTTACTACTGAGTTACCTACCCTGTATCGCATTAGCGTCTACGGTCACACCCTTTGCCGCCGGCCCCCTCCTGGAGCGTATGCATCTATCTGTCCGCCATGTTGGGCAGTGTGGGTGTCACAACCCAGTGCAACCGGAGACGTGTAGCTTTGCTAGCCAGCTAATCACATACATACTAATACTAAGCGTGTATGGTTTTTTTTAACGATAAATAAGTTTAGTTTGTAAGTTTGCTTGGTTTTCACTGAAATTCTTATATAGCCATTGAGCTATATAACTTATGCCGGGTTGTATTCCCGGGCGAACACTGGTCTGAGTTTCAACTCGAGAATTGGTAAGTTACTGTTTTGCTTTTAAAGGGCTAGCTATGTGATGCTTTCGCTAACACATCAGGAGAGAGATCTCCAACAGGTACGGTGCTAAACAAATTCAGCTAACATACTGCGAGCTAGTTCTAGTTTGTGGGAAAAGGTTGGTTTCAAAATCCTCTTTTACTAACTTTATGTAGGCCGCTGGCAAGCGTTTATTCGGAAAGAAGTTACTAGGCTAACGTTAGCAGGCGGCCTCTGAAATCAAATTATTAGCTAGCAACTATTGGCTAGCTAACTTTTGCCATCGGAAAGCAGCCATTGAGGTGGATAGCTAATGTCAGCCAGTTAGCTGGATAAATCCACGACAGCAGATTTTAGATGTGATCAACAGATTGTTCTGTGTCGTTCAAGGTTTACACACACACCTGGATTTGTTTATAGGCAGCGATCTAAATCTAATGAATGACTTGATTTCCTTTTTAGCTAAGTTATTAGCAGGGGCACCCAACCCGTTAGCACGTAACGTTACCGTTAGGTCTCCTGAAGTTTTGTCCGTGTTTGTCTTTATAAGTTTCATAGCTTATGCAGTTTTGCTGGAGCGGCGAAAAAGTAATTCACCTGAAGGTGATTGGATCTACATTAATACTGAACTTGACATCACTACATTTTGAAATGCATAACTCGATTAAATGTCTTGTCTATCGGACCTCGTCTTTCTGAACTTTGGTGGCAGTGATGTACCCTAGCTAGCGTTAGCTAGTGTTGGCTGCCGATGAGAAATACTGCTAACGTTAGCTTGCTAGTATGCAGTCATGGTGTCCTCGCCCTCTTTCCTACAATTCCGACTCAATCTTCAAGTGAGTCCGGTTTTAACTAAATGTTTTGTAGCCTACACTTACATTTAGCGAACTTTTAACAATAGTTTTTAACAACCTTGTTGTTCCAGTTTGCTTCGGGGTAGCATTCAGTCTGAGGTTTCGGTTCAGCTTGTTTTCAAGACAGCTTGGATTAACATAAGGTTGATCGGACGTAAACAAACTAATTTATGTCTTGTATATTTTATGGAATGTTTATTACCAGTTGTCAGGCCTTTAAAATACGCATGTCGTGTTTAGGAATGTGTTAGTCTTTGCGACTACTACAGCGGTTGAGTGTCCAGTTATCAAAGTGGGCTTTTTAGTACTTCTGCCTCTGTCTTCGGAATGTCTGGACGCACCCGTGCCCGTGGAGGATCTTTGTCTATTGTGTGGTCAGGGAGTGATGCATCTCTTGCCTGATCCCGTCCCGGGCTCATCGGCTTTGTCTTGCAGGGCACACGGGTTCTCGGAGACAATAGGGAAAGTGACGCCTCGATTGTAGGGTGGGAATGGTGATTGTTTGACACTAGCAATTCATCTCAGTGGGCTAGCAAGGCCTGGGGGGTAAATTTATTGATTATTTAAATCGAAAACCGAGACTGTATGATGATGGTTATATATATATATATATATTAATGTCATCTGGGTTCCTTTTTTTCATTTGGCAACTTTCTAAATGCAAATTTCCAGCCGTTTATTGAGCAACTGAGATTGTCAGAGTAACCAAACCGGATATATTACATGTGCGTACTTGGGGGAGGCACCTCTGGGAATCTCATATGCTTTTTGCATTAAGTAAGATGTAGTTTCACCACTGGTTAGTCCTTGTTTCTGGTCCTCTCTTAACTTAAACCTTCACTAAAATTGGTCTCTCGCTTATCCTTCTAATGCCACATTAGCACGATCATCTGTAAGTATCCACTAACTGTTACGTTGCCTCTTATCTGGGAAAGTGTGGGGTGTGGTAGTGTGAGGAGTGTGATTGCACACCTCAACATTCCCCATCACCTTGCCACACACAGGCCCACACACACACACACACACACACACAGGCACAGACAGACAGACACGTCTATTTGATCCCATTTGCCACCACATGTTGTTCTCAGAAGCAGCTCGTAGGCTTGCAGGCACTTGTCTGTCCTAAGTGTGTGGATTCCAGCCTTATCAGAGCAGGCAGGCTGCCCTTCACGCCTGTGCTGAAGTGGCATCTTAAGCTTTAGCGCAGTGTTGTTAGTATTCACAAAATACCTCAGGGACCTTCTTCTGCCCAGTGGCAGAGACTCCTGTTATCTTTATATGTGATCTTTAGGCAAAGGGCCTATTTATGCTTTTAGGTTAAATCTTTACTGAAGGTATGGCATAGCCACGTGCCCTCCACTGTAGTCTGAAATGTAACTACACGTTCCGGCAACACAGACCGCAACCACTGTGATTGGTCCGCTTGCCCGAAGTTTGGGGGTGTGTTGATAAAGCCTTTGCCAACACAGACGTTATAGCAAGATTATTTGTTGACCTGTCAATCACACCACTATGAATCACTCCACATCAGTGAGATCCTACCGGTCATCGACAGTCATCAGAGACCAGCCCTCACTCCCGGCCTCGGTCTCACTCACCGCTGCCGGCACACCGTCTCCCGCAACATTGATCGCCGGAGATCAACCCAGACCTTCAGTTTTCCTGAAGCTAAGGTCTGTGTTATTTTAGAGCAACTTCCCATGCTGCTTGCCCAATTTCCATCAACCACAAAGCTTGTTGTGCATGTGGGTATAAACAATGTCTCTCTGAGGAAACTTGATGTTGAAGTACATATTCATTAGTATTTTTACTGTCCTAATGGACTCTAAAATTAGCATTTTTTTTTTTTTTTTTAACTCTGGGCCAATTCCCACGTTTGGGTGTGGATATTACATTTAAGCAGTCTTCTGGGATTTCATTTCTGATTGAAAGCGCATTGCGCTGCCTGTGGCTTTATCTTTATTGACAATTTCAATCTGTTTTGGGAGTGATGCTCCTTTTACAGGAAATACGGTTTGCATCCAAGTCACGTGGGTTCTACAATCTTGTTGTCTAAAATCGGAGAAGTTTATATTCTCCCGAATTTGTGTAGGTGACTCACACCGGAACTAGGCAAACAAAGACTAATTTAACTGCATCCTAGGCCTGATTCTCGTAGTGTATAGTGGCTCCCTCTACAAGCCATAGAATAATTTTGCTATTAGTGGCCCTTCACATAAAAGATACAGGCATAGACAACGTCGTGGGGTTGTAGCGTCAAACCTCAAGTTTTTCTTCTGTTCCCCAAACTTCCCAATCACATGGATGGGCATCAGCTTCATCTAAGGATTGCTTATGGCTTTGGTAGATGCTCGCACACACTCAATAATACATCTTGTATTTATTTTCACTGGATTTTCTGTTTGTCACAGTCATGGTAAACTGAGGGTGATGCATCTTCTCTATTCAAGCTTTCAAAAGGTAATTTTTATAGTTTACCCAGATCATATGGCCATGGTGGTGGACCAATTTTAAAAAGGACATTAGGCTGTTTTAACCAATTACAAAGTTATTTGACTGAGAGCAGGATCCTTGACCCATACCCATCTAGGCTTTATGCAGTACACACCACTGAGTCTGCACTCATGAAAGTCACAAACATTCTTCTGTTCACTGCTGACTCAAAGGGCTGTTCAGTTTAAGTCTTCTATGATCTGACTGCAGCCTTCGATACAGTCGATGTCGGGTGTATTTGAGCAGTTGGAGCACTAAGTGACAGGACTTTGTGGTGAATACTGATGGCATCTTCTCAAAATGTTGCCCCCCTCTTGTGTGGAGTTCTCCAGGGTTCGATATTAGGTCCTCTTCTGTTATCACTCTATTTATTGCCCTTTGAACAGACATTCAGGAAACATGGATTTCTTATCATTGCTATGATAGTTTATTATCTTTGGTTTCCCTACCACCAGTGCAATACATTAGCATTGTGCTTGGTCTACTTGCAACATACCAAAAGCCTGTCATAAAGAACCCTGGGTGTTTTTTTACTCAGACTTAAAAGTTGACAGACTAATACATTCTGTGGTTAGTGCCTCATTTTACCAACTGAGAACAGTAGCTAAATGTGGAATTGACTGTCCACTAGAGATTGTGAAAAGGTGGTTCACCTCAGTATAAATGCTCACAATGGCGTAGGCCACTTGTGCAGGTCCTGTGTGAAGCCTACGAACAATTCATTATTTAATCAGCATTAACAGTGGATGTGGGGAAGGGTGTGTAGAGCAGAGTAAAGGTAATATCTTCTGCTTGCCTGCCAAATAATGGAGCAAAAATGCTGCAGCACTAGTGTTTATACTGGTAGTAGTGTTTGTACTGTTTAGTAGGCTATGTTGACCTAATACCTTATTCACCTTTGATTTAACATTTGGTTAAATTTAGCCCATATAGCATATCCTGTGTCTGACCACTAAAAATTGGTCAGTCAGCTTACCCTTGATATCGGGGTCAGTCATGAAGTCAAACAATTTCACAGATATTTTTTACAGATGGTTTAGATTTGAATAATCAAGGCAATATAAGCACATGGGTAGTTCACCTGGGGCTGCCCGAATTGCATGTTGACCAGACAGAAAATTACCTCAGCAATTTTGCTTTACCCTGTGCACTGCCGTAACATATCTGAATAGATCGTTAGGCTGTGAAGAGTTGTTGTGTACACTGCTGAACAATAACCAAAGTCTGTGCAAACACGTGATTCACAATTTATTATCTGTGTAGCAAGCACCCACTTGCAAGCTGGCATTTCCTAACCGCCACTTTTGCATGAATGGAATGGGAATCACAGAGTAACTCAGGATACGATACCATCACACTGTGTTGCCCACAACAACGATGATATCACAATACAGTGATTTTGCAATACTCAGTGCATTGCCAGACAGTCCTCTACGATACATCACAATATCTGTGTAACTGAAGAAAAAACAATTCCCCTAAAAAGCCTTACACCAATAATTATGCAGCCTATTTGGTCAATGCTATGTGGTGTCAGTTTCAAAGAATTTGACAACTGATGAAGATGAAGCATACAGTCTTAGCGTGGTGCCTCTTGAAGACTACTCATCCCAGCTAGTAACTGTTTAAGGCCCATTTTAAACTAATGTCTTTCTGCCATTTATATTTGCTTTTCATGACAATCTGCCAATCACCCTGGACAACCCGAGGCTGTAGGGCAGTGATGCTCTGGAAAAGCAGAATGCTTAGATGAATAAATTACTTGAAAAAAAAAAATCAGTGTATTGATAATATTGGGATCACCTTTATCGATATTTTTTCCCACCCCTATGCATGAATGGATCATATTTAAAGTCTACCACATGTTCCTCCCAACATTGATATGCTCGACTTGCGTGCAATCTGATGATTGTCACAGCTCCATTGGCTCCGGGTGCACGTGTGTGCTCTCTGTTAACATGTCTAAGCTGTGAGATGTCCCCCTGGCCTGCATCTCTCTGTGATGTTGTGCCTTTTTCCCATGCTGTGCATGGCCCATGGGGGCTGGAGACACAGATCCGGCTCTGTGTGCTCCACCAGCTTCCTGGGTCTCCTGACCCCCCCTCCCCTGACCCCTCCTCCTTTTTCTGGGCCAGTTGAGCTTTCTTTCTGCGGTGATATAGTTGCCCCTCTCTTCCTGTTATATGCTGGCTCTGAATAGGTGATTAAAGCAGCAGATGTTTCATTAGGACTTCACGGCATTCATGCGTATGCAGACCCAGGGGAGAGGGAGGGAAGGAGGGGGGAGCTAGGGCCCAGAGGCTGCCAGGCGGGGGAAGTCGGGACTTGAGGGGAGTCGCCTTTCAGTGATTCTTAATGAATTTTGCGGGGATGAGCCAGTCAGTCTCAACCCGAGCGCAGCCCCCCCTCGCCTTGCTTGGGAGCTGGGATGAGCCAGTCAGCTCTGTCTTGTCTCGACCCGAGCACACCCCCCTTCATGGGTGCTGTACCCCTCTTTTTTATCTGTTTTTCTTTCTCTATCCCCCCTTTTTTTTTCTTCTTCTTCTTCTCCCAGCTTAACCACAGGAAGAACAGAGTCCCGACAGTCTGCTCAGGCAGGGGGTCATGGCTCCCGGCTATTCAGAGCAAGCTACAGAGAATCAATTTTTACCTAAACTTTTAAGGGCAACGTGGAAGATTTACAAAACCAAACTATTAAAAGTAAAGTACTATGACTTGAACCGATATTTCGTTTTGGTTTATTGAACAAGGACATGCATTCAATTCCATTGTATTGATCACTTTATAGATGGGAGGGCTAAAAAGACGAACCAGATATATGTAAATTTGTGCTGAAGCTATTGAACATTGCTGCCCTGCCCAGGGAAGTGATTCCATTGGCTCTTCCTCTGGTCGCTCTCAGCCTCTGAGCTTCTTAGGCGATGACACAACAGGTTTTCATTAGAGACTCCGATGTGCTAAGTCATGCGGCACGAGCCGTACTGATCGCCCTTCCCAGGAACAGAGGCAGGAAGTGGGCTGGTTTGATGAGCTAGCCTTAATTTAGCCAGCCCATATAATGACAGCGTGGGGTGTCTGCATCCTGGAACTCAGATTATTCCCAAATATGAGAATATTTTTTTTAATAACTCGTCATTAGGCTCACAAACACACACACATATACAGACACACACACACACACACAAACACACTAAGTCATGGGGACCTGATGTGTGCTGCAATCACATTTAGGAAATGGGACGTCTATGCCCGTATGCTGTGTCTTCAGTTACCGTAACAATGAGTAACGGAAACCAACGTCAGGCACGGAGCTTCCAGAGTTCTGCGTGTGCACAAACACATGTGTATACACATTGCTAGGGTACTATGACCCAGCTACCTGGATAGAAGCCCACATAGTCTGTTAGCTTAAAGAAGTATTGTGGGTGAGTGTGTGTGTGTGTGTTTGTGAGAACAGCTGTGACCTATTTTGTCTTCATCTGACTGGTGGAATCGTTTTAACAGTAGTGAAGTGCAAGTGCAGACAGGAAGTCTGCAAGCAGGCCTTGTCCCCAGCTGCCTATATTCCAATCCATACGTTACCATTAATGCGCCAGGACCTCTTTTTCTATTGCCCCATTGCCCTACTGTTGTTGGTTTGTTTACGGTTTTGGTTTGGGTGTTTTGAACAAATCGGAAAAGCACAGGGGTGAGAAAGTTTCCGCAAAAAAACTAAATGAACAAGCAAACAGGATTGTTGAGTCAGCAGTAAGTGCTGGAAAGGTTAGATTTGAGTGGCTGGCTGGCTGTCTTTGTGTGTGTGTGTGTGTGTGTTTGTGAGGGAGTAGTGTTATATCTGTCATTCTGCTTCAGGTCAGTGCCTCACCTCTTGCGCTCTTGCATTTCAGGTAATGGAGGAATTTGCAGCGCCAACCCCCTTCTCTACGTGGAAATGATTTTAACAGGCTGTGCTTCAACGCAGGGATACTCTTAAAACGGGGAACACAGAACTGGACTACTGAAAGCTCCTTAGACACACACACACACACACACACACACACTCACACATTAATATCCACACAAAACCTGTTTTTTAGAACTGTTGCACCCTTTCTTGTGAACCGTGTTCTTTTTTTTTATTTTCTGGACAGACAAGCAGGCACTACTTTCTTTTTTTTTTTATTTTTATTTCCGCACGTACACCCAAACACACTAAAACACCGCCACCATGCCGAGCTCAACCATCCGCAGGCAGATGAAAAACGTGGTGAACAACTATTCCGAGGCGGAGAAGAAGGTCCGCGAGGCCACCTCCAACGACCCGTGGGGGCCTTCCAGCTCGCTCATGTCCGAGATCGCGGACCTCACCTACAACGTGGTGGCCTTCTCCGAGATCATGAGCATGATCTGGAAGCGGCTCAACGACCACGGCAAGAACTGGCGGCACGTCTACAAGGCGCTCACCCTGCTGGACTACCTGATCAAGACAGGCTCGGAGCGCGTGGCGCTGCAGTGCAAGGAGAACATCTTCGCCATCCAGACGCTCAAGGACTTCCAGTACGTGGACCGCGACGGCAAGGACCAGGGCGTGAACGTGCGGGAGAAGTCCAAGCAGCTGGTGTCGCTGCTGAAGGACGAGGAGCGCCTCAAGGGCGAGCGCACGCAGGCGCTCAAGACCAAGGAGCGCATGGCGCAGGTGCCCACCAGCGTGGGCAGCAGCGCCAGCTTGGGCAGCATGGGCGTGGGCCGAGGGTCCAGCCAGCCCAACCTCTCCACCAGCTACTCGGAGGAATACGGCAGGTCGGAGGGATCGCCCGCCTCCTACCATGGATGTGAGTATAGCCCTGAGGCATTGCTGTGTGTGTGTGTGTGTGTGTGTGTGTGTGTGTGTGTGTGTGTGTCTCTTAATAATGGAGATTGGATGGGTGGGGGGGTGGGTTTAATCATATTGACTAAGTTGACTTATTCTATAAATGTGAGGCAAGTAATGATCAGTTGTCTGTCTGCTGTCCCTACTGGACCTGTATTAGTGAAATTGTGTTGTGACGCAGTGAGGGGGCGGTTTGACGAAAAAGTGTGCAAGACGCCTTTGAAATGTCTGTGCTGTGTGTTTGATGTTTTGTTGTGCCTCTTGGTGTGATGGAGGAATGTGTGTGTGTCCACACAACTCAGGCCGAAGGGACGAGCCAAGAGAATGAGTCTGTCTTTAATCCAGCCCTCGGGGCAGGGCATCCTACAAGGACACGCACGCACACACACACACACACACACACACACAGACATGAGTACAAGGCACACATACAAACACAGACATGAGTATTTTAAGCCAGTCGCCTGTTGTTTTCAGCCAGTGATGGCAGACTGGATTGTCAGTCCTCCGTGCCTCAAAGCAAGTGTCTGAGCACTCTCTGTGATGTGTCAATCTGTGATTGATTGAGCTCATCTGACTTGTTTCCCATCACATTAGTTCTTCAGACAAAGATAGAGATCATTCCACGTGAAATCAACAGAGGCTTTCTGCCTGACCGTGCTTGATTTGCTTCATACTTAATGTAAATAATGTTATTGTACCCCGATTTCATTGTCATTGCAACATTTAAATTCTTGATCATCTTTAGGTTCTGAGATACAGAGACTTCAAAAAGAGGGGGTGTGTCATGTTTTGGCAACAATAGTTTTTGCATTAAATTAAGGACATTTCCATAAGTCTTTACTTTTGATCTTTTTAATGCTAGGTGCTATACATTTTCAGGTATTGTTGTACACTATTAGATGTATTTCACCTCTAAAATAGTTGTATATTTGCGAAGGGATTGCTGGCTGAAAATTGTATTTATTTAGAGCAACCTTTGCAAAGTCACTGTTGCATACATGTCTTGGTTTCCATGTAACAGGGCTTTATTGCCCCCAAGCTCCATGTCCATCGGCTCCATTGAGTATTTTAACCTTATTTTAATCATCCTATATGTGACAGTCAGGTTTTGCAGTGAAATTAGGACCACAACCCATTTTCAAAGCTTCCATATTCCAGAAACTTAAGAAAATACAATCTGAAAAATGTGCAAGCTATTTGTTTACATAAAGTATGAAGCCAATCCAAGATGGTCAGTTGGTAAAATGTTCTAAAATCTGTTGATTTGATATGGAATTAGGCTTGAATCACATTGAATTCATTGAAGACCCTTACACTGAAATCGAGAGACAGATCTTTGCTCCAAAACCTCTCTCAGAAGCAGTCCCCTTGCGGTATCCCAGAATAAACTGTTATTTGTGGACCTGAAACAATGTAATCCTTTCTAGTGCTAAGCCATGACTCTTTCCCTGGCCACCATAGTCTGGAATACCCCCATGGCCACTGCAGTGCCTGGAATATGGCTGTTGGTTCAGCTGGGCCCTAGAGTCCCCCTCCCAGGGCTGGTGTGTCCTCCACGGACTTGCTTGCGTCAGGCAGGCTCTCTAGACCAGTAGCTGCACAGGCTAATCCTTTAATCTGCAGTGCTAGGGGAGACTGTGTCTAGTGGTCTGGCTCTAGGGGAGTGGGGGGTGGAACACCTTTAGCATGTCAGCTGGTTGTGCGCTCCCTCCCTGTGTTGGCCCGGGCCATCCCTGTGATTTGTAGCTCTTCCCCCCCCCTCCCCCCACGGCTCATGAAAACGGGAAGTGCGTACACGTGTAGATATGAGCCTCGGATGCCTAAAGCAGGCCTCTGCTCTCTATACACCATCTTCCCCTGTACTGCAAAAAAAAAAAGAGCACATTCCTGAACCCCCCGAAGACACGGTGCTCTCTCTGCTCTGGGTCACTGTGCTGTTCCAAACGGGAGGAAGGAGGATCACCCCCCCCCCCCACCTCATCTCCAGCAGACACACACATGACCCCAACCCCCACTTCCTTCTCCGAAAACCAACCCCCCCCACCGTCCCCCCCCCCCCCCCCCCCCCCCCCCGGCTCCCTACATGACAAAAGAATTTGGTAATCTTTCTCGGTGAGCCACGCCACAGATGTCTCCCAGGGTTTGGCCATACGCAGGAGGGCTCTCAGTAGGAGATGATCACGGCAGGAAGACGGGCCGGACCAAAGCCTTGATTTACCACTTCAAATGCACACACACACACACACACACACCCACTTCAAATGCACTCCCAAACACGGCCGCTTCAACTGAATTATGCAGGAGGAGAGTGGGAGCAGAGTTTGAGTTGGCTCTGGCGTTCAAACTCGCCCCTAAGATCTGTGAATGGAGTTCAACAAAACACAGAGCGAGAGAGACGGAGAGAGAGAGTGCCGAAGTTCTCCCTGCACAACTTTTGGCTTTCCTTCCTCCTTCGTGCAGCTCCCGAGTGCGTGTGAGAGGGGGAAGTAGATTGCCTGTGACAGCACTTTGGCAGTTGGTGTGGGGGTGGGGTCTGCGAGTGGATTGTTGGGATGGTGTGGGGGGGGGGGGGGGGGGGGGCTGGGGGGCTGGACGGAGTGGGTTCATTGGGAGGTGTTATTGTTGGCTCGGGTGTGTGTGTGTGTGTGTGTGTGTGTGTGTGTGTGTGTGTGTGTGGTGCGTGTGTGTGTGTGTGTGTGTGTGTGTGTGTGTGGTGCGTGTGTGTGTGTGTGCGGGCTTTAATAGAAGTGGATGGAGCTGAAACGGAAGTGCAAGCAGCTGAGTCATTAACAAAAGAGAGGGAAGGTTGGAGGGGAGGAGAGGGGTGAGCCCTACTGGAAGAAAGACTGGGGTGTGTGAACGCTGGAATTTTCAGCATTCCTGCAGAAGTTTCCGGGTATTGTTTTGCGAATGGGGTTATGGTTACAAGACAGTCTTTTGGGAGAGGTAAAAAAAAAAAGAAAGCTGTTTTGGCACGGGCCTTCATTTTTTATTTTCGTGGTCTGATCTTATCAGGGTTTCTCTTGCTCTGTATACCAAGCACGGGGAAACTCCACAGAGTAGGGTCAGGCATTTGCAGCGGTGCTGGAAAATTACAGAGTTCAGGACTACTTCCACTTCCTCCTTACAGAGCCAGCCATGTTTTTCAAATGCTTATTGTGGCAGTCATGGTAGTTCCTCTCTCAGACCCTTATTGCTGTAATGGTTAAAAGGTTAAAGGAAGTTTTAGCCTATCTTAGCATTTCTTCATATCTAGAGGAGCAATCGGTAGGTTAAGTCAACATTTTGGCAACTTTTTGGTCTGTTTTTGAACACAACATGTGTGGCCAGTCTTGATTTACAGGGTTGCCTGTCGTCTGTGTGTCACTTCCCCCTTTTTTTGTGTTCAGCCCATATAAGGTGAGGTGCCATGGAACATGGAATGCCGTGAAGAAGGCTCAGTGTTCTTGGTTCAGCAGACAAAGCTTGCTCAGTCAGATAGATCAGCTGCTATGTTTAGTTATGCCTCCGCCTGCTACCGTGGGAACCCAAGAATCAATCGAGTCAAATTGTGTGGCCTCGATACAGGTGGGCAATATTGTGGAACAAAAATGTGCTTATCTAGGCAACAGTTGTTTCTGTTTGAGAAGTTGAAACTGTGTGTGTGTGTGTGTGTGTGTGTGTGTGTGTGTGTGGTGCCGTTGCTTGGAGACGCCTTGCTGGCGTTATGGAAAGCAGCTGATGGAAACACCTGCAGTACTTGGCTGCCACACACACATTTACCGACAAGCCGCCTCCACAAACCTCCGCTCCACTTCCCCTGCCATCGCATAAGTGCAAGAAACACGTGCAACAGTCTGGGCTGGCTTCTGTTGCAAGTCCTCCATCACGTAGCATTTTTTCTTTAAGGAGTTGAAAGTTTAAATATAGGCTCACTGTGCTTTCACTGAGCTCTCAGTAGTAGTTCATCTCCTAAGGACATCTTTACAATGCCGCTTGTGCTGAAGCAAAGCCTCTTTGATCAGCTGGCAGAACACACACACCTGCAGGCAAAGAAAGACCATCAGCTGTATGTGATGGCTCTGGCAGGCATAGACGGCCATCTTTCAAACGGAGGGCCCCCTTCTCTCTCCCAGTCTGTACAATGGGCCAAAATGCAACCTTGAATCGTAATGACTAAAGGCTAGATAAATTGAAGAAAATCAACAGATGAATTACCTTCGCTATTTGCTTTATTAGAGTAAAAGCTATTAATGGTCACAATTTTGACTTTCTATGAGCAATGCAATAGTCAATGCAGCTTGCATTTCAACATAAAATGGATGTGTAAAAAAAAAAAAAAGTTTTTTTTTAAATTACAAAATCGATTTTAAATCGATAATCGATAATCGATTTTAAATCGAATCGTTGACCTGAATCGATTTCGAATCGAATCGTGAGGTGCCAAGAGATTCCCACCCCTAGTCTGTACAATGGGCCAAAATGCAACCTTGAATCCTAATGACTAAAGGGTAGATAAAGAGTAAAGGAGAGAGATAAAGACTTGCTCACAGGGAGTTTCCTAGAGGGAACTAGACCGAGTGTGAAGTGTGTGAGGTCAGACTCATACACTCATTTGGACAATAACAATTTCTGATGATTATCTGTCGCCTAGTGCTCTGTCGTTGGTCTAAACAGTGATGACGAGAAGGACACTGACCCTGGTGTGAGGCGTTCTCAAGGAGATAAAAACAGGGCCTGTGAAAGTAAAGCGGGTGAAGTCATTTATAGACGGCCTCCGCTGAACCTGGTCTTCGTAATCTGTGGCGTTGGCTGCACTTTGCCTTTGACTCACACCCCAGCTATTCTTCTAAAAGGAGAGGTTGGGTACGAGGAGACACCCATGACGTTTCACAACCATGCATTATGTCTCATCTTTTCACGCCCACGCACTGCTGTTTAAAATAATTTACATTTTTTAAAACAATTGCCTCTGACCTGGTTCTCACAGTATCAAAATGCTCACATGGTTCCTTTTTTGACCACATGCCAATTTCACAGCACCCATACCCATTCCATGATGGTCCTTCTCTGGCCATCCCAACCCCCAGCTCACATACAGTTACACTCTTGGAAAGCACAGTCCTCCACAGTCCCACAATGCCTGAAATGGAGTGTTGGCAGGTGACGTGATGCTGGTGGGTTGGGGACCGGGGGAGGATATTGATTTCTGTTCTGAGAGACAGGGGTGACTGATGAGGCAGCTTTAACAGGCCTGAGCTGTGCCCCGGCCACAGATACAGTCCCCCCCCCTCCCCTCCTCATCCATCCCCCCCTCCTCATCCATCCCTCTAGGGCTGTCTGCAAACGTCTCGGAACGGAATTGCTCCCAGATCTTTTCCCCTTTGGTTTTCCTTTTACCTTTTTTGAAATACTTGATCTTCTTTATTGTTTTCATCATAGACAGTGTGCACATGGCCTCACTCACTCACTCTTTTTTTTTTCTGTCTTTTACACACACACACACACACACACACACACATATGAACGTACACTTTCTTCCTCTCGCCCTTTCTCTCTCTCTCATAAACAGATGTCTACATGAGTGGGGACCCAGTTCTGTCGTCTGTCATTTCTCTCTCTCTCTCTCTCTCTCTCTCTCTCTCTCTCTCCCCCCCCCTCTCTCTCTCCCCCTCTCTCTCTTCCCCTCTCTACCCCTCTCTCTCTCTCTCCCTCCCTCTCTCTCTCTCTCCCCCCCCTCTCTCTCTCTCCCTCCCTCTCTCTCTCTCTCTCTCTCTCCCTCTCTCTCTCTCTCTCTCTCTCTCTCTCTCTCTCTCTCTCTCTCTCTCTCTCTCTCTCTCCCATAGAAGTGCACTGTAATGGTACACCACCACCCACCCCCTTCCCTAGCTTCCTCTCCTTTTCCTTTCCGGTAAAATCCATCAAAGCCAGTGGCCAAGCAGAGAGAGAGAGAGAGAGGCTAAGCTTGTCCAGCACCTTCTTCCCCCTCCTGTGTGTGTGTGTGTGTGTGTGTGTGTGTGTGTGTGTGTGTGTGTGTGTGTGTGTGTGTGTGTGAGACTGTGGTTTTACGAGAGTTTAGTGTGCTTAGCCTTTCCCATTGTACTTTCCCTTGGGTGTGAGTATTTCTGCACACATGGACATGTGTGGGAGTGTATTTTGTGTCTTTTGCCCAGCTGGCACTGATCCCCCTTGCCCTCCATATGTTTGTGTGTGTTCTGCCTGCCCCCTCTGGTTGTGGGTGTGTGTGTGTGTGTGTGTGTGTGTGTGTGTGTGTGTGTGTGTGTGTGTGTGTGTGTGTGAGAGAGAGCGTTTTTGGGTGTGTGTGTGTGTGAGAGAGCGTTTTTGTGTGTGTGTGTGTGTGTGTGTGTGAGAGAGCGTGTGTTTGTGACAGCGTGTGTGTGTGTTGTCTGTCCGGTCCACCCTGTGTCTCCCTGGGCTCTGAGCCGCCCTGTGTGTTTATTTCAGGGCCACCAGCACATGGCCACTCTCCCTTAATCCAATAACACGCCAGAGGAGCTCCGGCCTCCATTGGTGCCTCCATTGGTGCAGCCCCTGGGCTTCTAATCAGCGGCCGCTGCTGCCTGCTCAAGCCTCTGCCACATGCAGGAGTGCTCCACGTTGGACAGACCCCCCGTGCACTCTGGCTCTACTATGCTGTTTACAGTCTATTGTCTATTTAATGCTCTTTGACTTACATCTCTCTCTCTCTCTCCTCTCTCCTCTCTGTCTCTGTCTCTCCTCTCTCTCCTCTCTGTCTCTGTCTCTCTCTCTCTCTTTCTGTCTCTCTCTCTGTCCCTCTCTCTGTCTCTTTGTCTCTCTGTCTCTCTCCCTCTCTCTCTCTCCTCTTCTCTCTCTCTCTCCTCTCCTCTCTCTCTCTCCTCTTCTCTCTCTCCTCTCTCTCTCTCTCTCTCTCCCCTCCTTCACCTTTCTCCTCTCTAATCTCATGTATCTGCCACGAGTGTTCTTGGCTCACTCGTATCCCTCGCACTTGTCATCGTCTCAAGCAGGAAACGGCCCCAGATTGGCATAGCACTGCTTTCCCCAACCAGTCCTCTCGCGCACTCGTTCCTAATTTATCCTTTTAATGGAACACTTTCTTTTATCCGTTGTGTCACTGGCACGAGGCTCGACCCGACATGACCCGGTAGCTTGTCGGGTGCGTTCAGAGAGAGAGAAAGAGAGAGAGGGTCATGAAATGTCTGATGTGCGTTCCTGGCAAAAATGCTGACGCTGTTGACATCGGTTAATCGGAAGCAGGCAGACCTGGAAAGAGGAAGCGGTGAATTACGGCCCAATGCCTCGAAACGCCCTCTGGCTCACCCTTCCAGTAAGGGACGCTCGCTGTCCTGCGGTTGATGTAGTGTTGACCACCCCCACCCCACCTCACCTCAGCTCCGCTCCGCAGAGGTCAGCCATGATGGAAATCTCTCCAGGGATCTGACCACGCCCCAGAGACTGGGTGGAGCACTGTGCTTATGCAGTGGCTGATGGCTCTGAAAGGAGGTGATGAGAATGAGGAGGTGTATGAGGAGGAGTTGCTAATATAGGAAATAGTGATTTATATGTGGTTGACTGTGGCGTAATGGAAGACCTCATTGTGTGTGTGTGTGCGTGTGTGTGTGTTTGTGTGTGTGTGAGCGAGCGAGACAGATTATAGTGTGTGTGTGTGTGTGTGTGTGTCACAGATAATAATGTGTGTGTGTGACACGGTGGTTGAGTCACCACAGATAATAATGTGTGTGTGTGTGTGTGTGTGTGTGTGTGTGTGTGTGTGTGTGTGTGTGTGTGTGTGTGTGTGTGTGTGTGTGTCACAGATAATAATGTGTGTGTGTGTGATGGTGGTTGAGTCACCACAGATAATAATGTGTGTGTGTGTGTGTGTGTGTGTGTGTTTCAGCCACGTCTCCTAATGCAGGGTCGGAGCTGGAGCAGGCGCGGCCCCAGACCAGCGGAGAGGAGGAGCTGCAGCTGCAGCTGGCCCTGGCCATGAGCCGAGAGGCAGCCGAACAGGTAACACACACCTCCTCACACACCGGCTCCCTTCCGGACACACCTTAATACACACCTTAACACACACCTACACACGACTATTGGCTCACACAGAGTGACGTGTTTTCAAAAAGTCGTGTTCGAAAAGACATGTTTTAAAAAGTCGTGTTCGAAAAGACGTGTTTTAAAAGGTCGAGGACCATCAGGATCATTCAGCAGTCTGATGGATAACTCGCCACTTGTGTAGTCCAAATAAAATGAGCTACAATGTAACTAAGCATACATCCTCATTTCTGTGGACTAGTGTAATCAGTTGAAATAACTTTGATTTCACCACAGACTCAGTCTTTAAGTATTAGATTAGTATTACCAGTGGCCAAATTAGACTACATTGAAATGACCTCGGTCAATACACTTTGCAGTTTGCTTTTGACTCTCTCTCTCTGAAATCGTAGTGTGGAGTTTAATAATGCAGCCAGCAACCTTCTAAAACAGAGATGGATTTTGATGACATTGTTGGCATACTTATTGTCATCTTATTGGAGAGGATTAGCCACAGCTCAATTGTTTGTTACTCATCAGGTGTTTTGCAAAAATATCGATAAATCGCTTTGTAAAATGTGTCAGATTTGATATTGATCTATAGAATTTCTGTTTCATTGAAAAATGTAATCGGATTGAATCGTTAGCTTGTGAATCGGAATTGATTCAAATCCTTGCGTCAATGCCAGTACCCAGCCCTACACTGGAAGTAGTGTAATGTAATTTGGACATATTCAGTGACATTTTGGACTGGCAGGCTAGGCAGCACACCTTCTTGTGTCACACTATGACACTCATTCACACACACACACACACACACACACACACACACACACACATTATGACACTCGTTCTTCCACATGAGTGTGAACCCCCTCTCGTGGGCAGCGGAGGTGAAACCCCCTTTCATCGGTGTGTGAGAAATTAGATCGTGCTGATAGTTTCTCACAAGAACATTGATGTAGGTCACACATCGGTAGCAGTAAAATGCGTTCTCTGGAAAGAAGCTGATGCCTATGCTTTGCGACATAGGTTAATTGTAATAGGCTATTTTGGTAACTGTTGTGAGATAATGGTATTGTTGGTCACCCCCCTGTGAGTTTTAGTGGTAATGTGATGGCCTTCAAGACAGAAAATGTAACAATTTTCTGAAAATGCACGCTTGAAAGTTGATGTGTACTACAACCAAAAATGTTGGTGTGGTGTGATAAAGTTGTACCCTCCACCCTCAAACATCCAGGCTCTTCCTCAGCTGGGTTCGACCTTGTACTGTATGACCACCTCACCTCCGATCCATACGCTGCTAGAATGTTCCGTGGTGTATTCCCAGAGCGGGGGGCCCCACTGCTGATGCTTGACTCTGAAATATGACGTTTATCGGCACAGACCCGGACAGCCTTCCTTAGAGGAAGAGAGGAAGCACTGGAGATCCGGCGCTCCTCCGCCAATCTGTGTGTTTATGCTCCTTGATTACAGATTAGAGGATCCGCCAGGCAGGCCTGCTTCCACGCCCCCCCCCCTCCACACACACCCCCTCAGTGGGGTTTGGAGAAGTGTGTGTGTGTGTGTGTGTGTGTGTGTGTGTGAGGGGGACGGGGGACGACTGCTTGAGTGTGCTGGTGTGTCGGAGATGTCTGGTTTCTCCCGTGGTTCCGTGCAGGATTGCTATCCTGCCAGTGGTCTGTGTTTATAAAGCCACGTGTGCTTGTGTGGGCATGTGTCGGGCTGAATTGTCATGTTGCATGTTGTGTTTATCTCATGTTTACATAAGGCTTGTGTTTGCATATACTGTATGTTTGCCTTAGTACATCTTTTGTATGGAGTGTGTGAAGTAAGGCATGTGTGAATTGTTATGGAGTTTCTGCGTATACTGTACGTGTGTGTGTGTGCGTGAGAGAATGTCT
>NC_137916.1:27168053-27198053 GCF_963457725.1 Sprattus sprattus | reverse complement strand
ACACACACACACACACACTTTACAGACCCAGGCCAAACCGAAGGACCCTTGCACACACACACACCCACACACACACAAATACATACACTTCACAAACCCAGGCCAAACCGAAGGACCCTTACACACACACACACACACACATACACACACACACACACACACACACTTCACAAACCCAGGCCAAACCGAAGGACCCTTGCACACACACACACACACACACACACACACTTCACAAACCCAGGCCAAACCGAAGGACCCTTGCACACACACACACACACACTTCACAAACCCAGGCCAAACCGAAGGACCCTTGCGCACACGCACACAAACACACACACACACACGCGCGCATGCATGACTAATAAACATTTCCAACCATGCAGGTGCTCACACTAGCACATGTGTTGATAAATACATAGATGGTGTACACAGCAGAGAAATGCCAGACGCCAGACTCGTCCTAAGCACAGACAAACGCAGGATTAGTCCTACACAACTAAATACTTCTCTAAAAGACACAGACACACAGACACACAGACACACAGACTCCCTAACGCATCGCAAACACAAATGTGTATTTCTCAGTAATGAAGAGGTGTCACACTGTTTACTCACTATTCAGTCACATACTCCGACTACTCCGAATTGGAAGTACTTCTGTTCTATTACAAACATCTAGACATGCATCACACACACAGTATTACTGGATAAACAGGCTCTCGTTACGGGTCTAACGCTTACATTTGATGACCGTGTGTGTGTGTGTGCATTTGTCATGAAATATGTGCACGACTAACACCAAGGAGTGTGTCTGATGAAGTCGTTTCTGTTCAGATGTGTGAAAATGTACTACACGCACACACACACACACACACACTCACACACTCACACACACACACACACTCACACACACACACACACTCACACACACACACACACACACACACTCACACACACACTCACACACACACTCTCACACACACACACACACACACACACACACACTCACACACTCACACACTGCTCTGTGATGTATTCTAGTTATGATCTGAAGAGAGGCTAAGAATAGCGCTCTGATAAGTTGTGTGTTCTAAAGGTGCGGGGGCAGCGTGTGGCAAGCACAGACGTCACTTCAAACATTTGCAGACAGCTCTTAAGTTGACATTTTGTAATCCTTTTAAAGTGTTCCTTTCCTCACTTGTGTGTAATGGATCCATATTATTCTGAGGCTCGTGTGTGTGTGTGTGTGTGTGTGTCTGTAATGTGTGATATCCATTTGTAAGACGACTGAAGCTTCCGTGGCTTAACAGCCCTGCTGCTGTCTTTGGCCCCAACACACACACACACACACTCCCTGGTCTGGTTATGACACCTGTTCAAAACCCATGACGTGTCATGCTATTTAATGACTAATTATAGTAATAACTAACATGATGATAATCTAATTAATATGGATTTTAGCAGACTGGGGTAACGTCCCTATAAGAGTGTAAGGCCAGTGCTGATGCTGTCTCTGCTGAATAAAGATGTCTTCTGCAGTATGTTTGTGTGAAACTCGCTGTCTTGCTCAGAGGATGAGTGACAGTAATAGATGAGCCAGTCTTGTCTGACTGTGCGGGGAGGGGTTAGTCGTCTGTCTGTCTGTCTCTTGGTGTTCGAACATGTTGTTCTCGCAAAGACTGTCTCTTCCTCTGTACCTCCCTCCCTCCCTCTCTGTTCCTCCCTCCCTCCCTCTCTGTCTGACTCTCTCTCTCTCTCTGCTCTTCCTCTCTCTCTCTCTCTCTGCTCTCTCTCTCTCTCTCTCTCTCTCTGCTCTTCCTCTCTCTCTCTCTCTGCTCTCTCTCTCTCCCTCTCTGTCTGACTCTGTCTCTCTCTCTCTCTCTCTCTCTCTCTCTCTCTCTCTCTCTCTCTCCCTCTCTCTCTCTCTCTCCGCTGCGTGGCCCGTGGCCCGTTTATCTCTGTCAGTTTGCCTCTTGCTCTTGTGTCTCTCTCTCTTAATCTCTCTTCATCTGCTGCTGGCTCTTTCTTTTGATCTCTCTCTCTCTTTCCACTTTTCTTTCTTCCTGTGTCATTATTCCTCCCTGTCTTTCTATCTCTTTCTCTCTATCTCTCCTTCACCTTTCTGTGGAGTTGAGGCCTCGCCTGTGTGTGTGTGTGTGTCTCTGTGTCTGTGTGTGTGTGTGTGTGTGTGTGTGTGTGTGTGTGTGGCAGAGAAATGTGGCCGGGCTGGTGGAGGCACATTCCAGCACGGCTCCAAAACAAAAGAGGCTCAGTAATCAGATCCTCAGGCTGCAGGTGGAGAGGCTGCTGGGGGCCCGCGCCGCATTTCCTCTCACGGGCCACTTCAAACCGCCCCCTGCCCCCAGCCCCTGCCCCTGCCCCAGCCCCATCGGATCAGTCAGGGGTCAAAACTATAGGGGCCACTACTGACCCTCTGGAGCGTCTACTTTCACTGGTACCACAAACTGTGCGAAGCGGCTCTTGTCATTCCATGAGATCTATGGCTGCACACGGCAAAGGCGTTTGTTTGTTTGTGTGTGTGTGTGTGTGTGTGTGTGTGTGTGTGTGTGTGTGTGTGTGTGTGTGTGTGTGTGTGTGTGTGTGTGTGTGTGTGTGTGTGTGTGTGTGTGTGTGTGTGTGTGTGTGTGTGTGTGTGTGTGTGTGTGTGTGTGTGTGTTGGGTCCTGAAGGCACTCCCAGATTAGTGGATGAATGGTGCTGCGTAGCTCTGTAGCTGAGCAAGTTCAAAGATAAACCAATGGAGGCTGTGGAAAGAGTGCCCCTGTGTGGCTCAGTAAGGTCCTGTCCCAAGACCAGCGTGGACAGGCTGGTGGGGGGGTCTCTTGATTCTGTGTGTGTCTATTGTGTTTTCACTCCCACTGTATGGAGGGGTCAATTAAGTCTAGTTGAGGCACCAAACATGTTGGGCAAACAGTAGGTTTGGGCGATTTTCTTGATCATGAACAATCGTACACTGCACTATTTTAACACGTACATTTTTGTCCTCCCTCCCTCCCTCCCTCTCTCTCTCTCTCTCTCTCTCTCTCTCTCTCTCTCTCTCTCTCTCTCTCTCTCTCTCTCTCTCTCTCTCTCTCTCTCTCTCTCTCTCTCTCTCTCTCTGTATCTATCTGACCCTCCCTTCATCTCTTCTGTCTGTCTGTCTTTCTTCCTCCCCCCTCTTCGCTGTCTCTCCAGGTGCTGCCTCTAAGCCAGCTCCCACTGTGGACCCTTGGGGCCTCTCTGGGGCCTCGGCCTCCGTCACCCCCATAAAAAGTGCTGACCCCTGGGGGCCGACTCCTGCTCCTGCAGCCATTGATCCCTGGTCCTCCGGACCCCCCAAAGCTTCTGCACCAGGTGAGTGGCCCTGAGAGATTCTCTCTCTTTACA
Organism: Sprattus sprattus; assembly: GCF_963457725.1. Taxonomy (NCBI): domain Eukaryota; kingdom Metazoa; phylum Chordata; class Actinopteri; order Clupeiformes; family Clupeidae; genus Sprattus; species Sprattus sprattus. Next base: position 27,194,667 of record NC_137916.1, on the reverse strand, counting down.
CACACACACACACACACACTCTGTCTCTACACACACACACTCTGTCTCTACACACACTCACACACTCATGCGCCCTGAGAGATTCTGTCTCTTTACACACTCACACACTCTGTCTCTACACACACTCACACACTCATGCGCCCTGAGAGATTCTGTCTCTTTACACACACTCACACACTCATGGGGCCCTGAGAGATTCTGTCTCTTTACACACTCACACACTCACACTCTGTCTCTACACACACTCACACGCTCATGCAGCCCTGAGAGATTCTGTCTTTACACACTCACACACTCATGGGGCCCTAAGAGATTCTGTCTTTACACACTCACACACTCATGCGCCCTGAGATATTCTGTCTCTTTACACACTCACACACTCATGCGCCCTGAGAGATTCTCTCTCTTTACACACACACACACACTCATGCGGCCCTGAGAAATTCTGTCTCTTTACACACACTCACACACTCATGCGGCCCTGAGAAATTCTGTGTCTTTACACACTCACACACTCATGTTGATGGTGTTCCCCTTAGCCCACACCAAACACGCGTGAAAACATCCACATAGTTTACTCTACATGCTACTATTGCGGTCCCCTCTAACACACACACACACACACACACACGCACACACACACACACACACACACACACACACACACACACACACACACACACACAGTCTTTTGGTACAACACAATGTACGCAAATCGTACGGCCATTCTCTTCACACTCATCTGAGAGTGGGTCAAATCAGCCTTTAACCCATGTGTTCCTGAACGCACAACTGTCCTGATATGGGTCGAGATGATCTCAATTATTTGAACTTGAATGCGAATTTGAACCGTTTCCACTCAAGATTTTCCATTCGATTGGTTAACATTTGCATTAAAACGTTGGATGGAAGGTCTACAGTATTTTTATTGAGATCATGCAATTCTCAATTTCGCAATTTCCACCAATGACACCTTTTTTTACTAAGAATTAATTAATCATCCAGGATGTTGCGGATGTTACAACATTTGTAAGTGACATGCCTCAACTTATTTGGGTATTGCGTCAATAGACCTTATTTTTTTCAATTTCAACGAGTGCACAGTCAATTACGCCGATAACACTGTGGAAATCTGACAGTGCTGCAAGGCAAATTGTAATGTTGGCCTCTGTACTGTTCAATATAACTTGAAGTTAACCAGGTGATAACTTTCCATAGAACATGAATAATGGCTACATTGAGATTATAATGATTGATACACAGACCGTGTAGTCTACTTGCATCACCGCCACTTCCTCCTCTTGGTGTTGCCAGTCTGCAAATGACAAACATCACACATACGCCATCTCTAGACCATACGCAGAGGTCCTGGCAAAGATCTTTTCATGAATACCGTTTTTATGCATAGAAAAGTGCCCAGTACAATGTTATTGCATACGCACCATTAATGCATGTGGCCAAACAGTCTGAAGCTATTACCATAGGCCATGAATGGAAATCTTGCATCCTGCAGCTGTCAAGGATCAATTGGAGCCACATTCAAAAACACAGCTTAGGAAATGAAATTAGGCGTGGAGTTGTATTTCATTTCAGGTCGACACACAGGGCGAGTTACACGGGAAATTAAATTTGAGTCCAGAAGTGGACATGAATCACGTTACCGCTCGGCAGCATTGACGTCATTACAGCTTCACAGTGAAGGAGTAAAGTGTGCAGCGCTCAGGAGAACCTCTACGCAACACTTCAATTTCCCATATGCTGCTGATGACTGTGTGTGTGTGTGTGTGTGTTTGTGTGTGTGTGTTTTATTTATGATTTGCCTTTTTTTCTCTACCTCTCCAGGGAGCTTTGACCTGTTCAGCGCATCAAACGGTACTTCCAGAGAGGACTTGTCTGATTTCGACAGTCTCCGCACCTTAGCAGCCACCGGTGAGTGTGACCCCGCGTGCCGCTTGTCCTGTCTCCTCTGACGCGTGACCGCGTCGTGGCCTTTTCCACAGTGGCGTGCGATCTCAGTCGGCTTGAGAGATTGCCGCAACTCCTCTCCTGTGGAAAATCTGTGGCCGGGCCTCTTGTGAAACACTCATTTCGTCATGCACTTCCTGGCTGACTCCTACACTCTCTTCTCCTCTCTCCTCTCTCCTCCCCTCTCGTCTGCTCCTCATCTGTCCTTCCCCTTCTTCACACCCTTCTCCACACCTCCCTCCCTCTCTCCCTCTCTCCCTCTCTCCCTCCCTGCCAGCCTCCTGCCTCCTCTCGTCTCCTCCTCATCTGTACTTACCCTTCTCCACACCTCCCTCCCTGCCCCTCTGCCAGCCTCCTGCTTCCTCTGGTTATTTATAATGTGTGGGTGCGTGAGTCAGAGTCACAGCACAGGCTCACTGACAGCCTGGCTGGCTAGATGAGCAGATACTGGTGATGTGCAGAGGGGGGCAGAGTCACTTCCAATCTGATATAAAATGGTAGTTTTTTGTTTCACATTTAATCAAAAAGGACTGCTATTTAAAAAAATGTTTTGTTGTGGAGTAGTATTGTATTTATTACACTTAAATACTTGTATGCCCCATGTATCTGACATTCACTTGTGCAGGGAGCTTATGTTCCCAGGTAATCAAACCCACAGGCTTTTGTTCGTTTTGTTAGTGCAGCCTGAAATATATCTACCCTACATTCATTTCCCTCGGGATTCATAAAGTATCTATTTATCTATCTATAAATCTATCCATCTATCATTTGTGTGTTTTGAAATATATCTGCCTAACCTGTCTATTTATTTGTTTGCCAGATTAGCCAATCTGACCATCGCCTCCTCCTCTTTTGTTGTTGTTGTTGTTGCCAGGAGACCGCATTGGCAGTTCTGCCCTCCCCTCCCACACCAGCATGTCAGTGAGTCCTGACCTGTTTGACCTGCAGCACGGCGGGCTCTTGAGGAAGACCCCCGAGTCCTTCCTGGGCCCCAACGCTGCCCTGGTCAATCTGGACTCTCTGGTGACCAAGCCCCCACAGCCGGCCCCTGCCTCCAACCCCTTCCTAGCAGCAGGTAGGTGCAGCCACCTGGTGCAGCGAGCTGCCGCCACCACCACCACCACCACCACCACAACATCAAACCTGAGTTGCCACGGCCCTCTGATTAGTAACCATACTGGTCTTTCTATGCGTTTGACTCTGATCAGTTTAAAGCCAATTAAGAAATATGCATAGTGATTTTGTAAAAGCATTTTAATAAACAATGAGTCACTCACGTTTTTTAAACAAATCAGTTTGACAGTTGATTCCGTAAGTTGAACCGGTTGTAGTGATTTAGATGGTGTAATTGACTGACACTCTGTCTGTCTGTCTGTCTGTCTGTCTGTGTGTCTCTCTCTCTGTCTGTCTGTCTCTCTGTCTGTGTGTCTCTCTCTCTCTCTCTCTCTCTCTGTCTGTCTGTCTGTCTGTCTGTCTGTCTGTCTGTCTGTCTGTCTGTCTGTCTGTCTGTCTGTCTGTCTGTCTGTCTGTCTGTCTGTCTGCCTGTCTGTCTGTCTGTCTGTCTGTCTGTCTGTCTGTCTGTCTGTCTCTCTGCCTCTGTCTGTCTGTCTGTCTCTCTGTCTGTAGGTGGTGTAGGTGGAGGTGCAGCCCCTGCTCCTGCCCCAGCTCCTGCTCTCCAGAACCCGTTCCAGGTGAACCAGCCGCAGCCCCCCACCCTCAACCAGATGCGCGTCAGCCCCATGCCCGGCTTTGGCGGTCTGTCCCAGCGGGGCGCCGAGCCCATGCCCCTCTCCTCCATGCCCTCCGCGGGCCCCGTCACCATGGTGCCCATGGCCCCGCTGGCTCCCATGGGTGGCATGATGCCCGCTATGGGCATCCCGGCCTCCATGTCCCTGCCCCAGCCTCTCATGAGCGGGGTCATGCAGCCCTCAGGGCCGGCCGGCCAGGGTGGCGGCACCACCAACCCCTTCCTGTTGTGAGGAACACTCAGAGCTCTATGCACCCCTGAACCCTGACCCCTGAACCATGACCCACCCCACTCCCACCCCCCCGTGAACCACACCCATAACCTGCTAAAGCTACACCCTTTTCTTTCCCCACAGACACCCCAGAGCCCCTTCTGATATGGTATAGACAGCATAGTCTGTTGTATCCCTCTTGCCCCAGTACCCACAACTACCACCACCACCACACCCCCCCCCCCACCCCCAGTCCAGACCATTGTGCTATTTGAAGACTTTTTTTGAGCAGCAGTGGTGTTTACAGTTTTACACAGGCAGGGGGTGCTCTCTTCTGTCCGCCAGGAGCAGGTACCATACAGTGATTTGGTATTACTATTATTATTTTCATTTTTTTTTTTTTTCTAAATTTTTCTCGAACCGTCAACGATAACTGTGTAACTGTAGATGTGATTCCTCTCTCCCTCCTAAAGTGTGCTGCAGCTTTCCTTTTAGCCAGCGTTGAATTCAAAAGGGGTACCGATGATTTTTTGTTTTGTTTGTTTGTTCTCTCCTCCCCCCTCCCCCTCCCCCCCCCCAACTTCTTTTTAGAGGGCTTCTTTTTCTTCGTATCAGAGGCTTTGAAATTCAATAATTATGTTTTTAATCGTCTTATGAAAGCATTGTATTCACTTAAGCTAACTCTTTCTAATCAAAGCAAAACTATATATGTTCTACGTCAGTGCATATACACTATGTGTATTTACAGTATACTTAGGTAGACACTGTAAAAAGAAAGCCTATCAGTTTACAATGGTAATGATTTTAATGTTCTAAGCAGGGATTTTGCACACGCTCTGATTTCAGTTCCCCTTTCCCTCAAACACGTCTGATCCACTTTTTTCCGTTTTTGTTGACTGTTGGCTCACCATTAGTCCTTAGTCCGAGAAAACAACGATAAAAAAAACGTCTTTGTTAGGATGTGGCACTTGTACCAAGCGTAACCAATATCCCGTCACACACACACACACACACACACAGTGTGGTCGTTTGATAAGGACTTGGAGTTAGTGTACGCTAGCATGAGTTAGCAGATGGTGTCCAATATCCGAACTTCACAGTGAAATCAAAATGTGTTCCTTTTTTTTTTTTTTGAATGCATGTTAGGGAATTGGTTTGCATATCCCAATATGGCTCTACTTTTCTACAAAAAAGCCTCTGTTTTGCTACTGCTTGCAATCCCGAGTGATTGTGAATTGGGTGAGTGGGTTTTTAGTTTTTTTCGAATTCAGTGCTATCGTAAAGCTCGACTCTTTGCACAGCTTCTCTTTCTACTTTTTTCTTCTCTTTAAAAGGTTAACTGTTTGACAGAGCTAATCAATACTAATCAATTTTAGTATTCAACTGCCTAGCTTTTCATAAGTTGATCTGTAACAGTGAGTTATCAAACTATCTGAAAGGTTTCTTTTCGGTAATCCTCATTTTATTTATATTTCTGAAAAAAAAAAGTGTATTATTGTCATAGAAGGAACAAAGGGAAATAGGGAAGAGCTGGTATGTGTTGAAAAAAATATCTTCATCAGGTCCTAATTCATCTTACTCAACATTATTAGCCTACTAATCACTGATATCCACTCCTACGATATATGTAGCTGTAATTGTATTTTGAGAAATAAATACATGAAATTAAATGTAACGCTAGTTAGTTCATGCCATGATGACGAACTGATTTGGGGGGGGGAATCTTTTAACCAGTCGTTGTCATCTTGCTGATGTTCATAAGTGTATTGGCTTTTGGGACTGCTTACAGAAAGCAGATGGGTTTGATGAAGAGTTGGTGGGGGGACTCCATAAATAGAATTGATCATAATGTTTTTTTTTTTTTTTTGTTTGTTTTAAATCATGTCTCTCTCTTTCCGTTACGTTGGTAAACCTTATGTCATCTCGTCCATCCTGAATTGTAATTATTAGAACCTCTTTTTTTTTTTTTGTCATTTATGTATTCAGATATTTTATGGGCAAAGGAGGCTCATGTTTTGATTATATCATCACCACTTGCCCCAAGGGCCACCCCTCTTTATCCCATGGGTGTTGGGTTTTTTGTGGCTGTGAAAACTGACCTTTTGTCTCCAAGGCTACTGTCCTTGGAGTCAAACTCGCGTGCAGTTATACCAAAGGGCTTTGACGCTCACAAGTTATGTGGGAGTGTCGCACGATACACTAGATTGCCTTTTGGAGTTTAGACGCAGGCCCCAGGGATTGAACTTTCTTTCAAATTTCAGTCACAAATGAACAAATGTTTTAAAATCAGTTTGGATTTCATGTTCATATCCCCTTTCCCATCAAGAAACCAGAAATGATTTTGTTTAATCTTAAAGCATAACTGACCATTTTTGCCCCCCCCCCCCCCCCCTTCTCTCGGATAGGATATGTATTAATGACGCATTTAAAGAAGTAATTCCCTTTACACCCACTGTAAAGCCTACAGATACATCACCACGTCAGTCGACACCCCGTGGCTGTGTAGTGTAAGCTTACAAGCACAACTCTCGCTATGTCTCCCAGGATCTGTAAGGAAATACAAAAAATTGTTGAGATTTTATTGAAATCAGGTGCTGTAGTCAGATAATTTTTCTAACTCCTCCTATGTAGATTTGTTTCATAGGCCCCCCTATGACTTCTCTAAAAAAAAAATCACTGCCAATTTACAACTTGTAACATTTTAGTTTTCCAAGAATTGTACGCTAGTGGCCCCTGCTGGAGACTTTATGGTAGTGCGCCCCCTGTAGAGTTTAGCAGAATACTGGGTGTGATCATGACATAGTGGAAGATCTACCAGGACGTGTTCTCATGCATCCTGGGGAAAATGGCTTCAAGAGTTGTGCTCTGTGACTGGATGCGATCGATTTGTTTTGAGTCTATTAGACGCGCGGAGCAAATTAATCCCTGCAGACAAGCATCCTACAGCTACACAACAAATTGACTGATTTTAAAACACTATTGAAAAATAAATCCGGCGATAACACTTTGTGATGTCAACTTTGATTTCTGCAGCGTTTCCTCCTGAAGTACAAACCACAAATCTATAGCTCAAGTTCATCCCAGATCATCCCAGATCCTCTTGTTTTGGACGTCTACCTGTGTATCACCTCTTTCTGTTACAGTGTGTTCATTATGCATTTCTCGTGGAGGACTAACCTTGTGTACATGCATAAACACATTTGATTTGATTTTCCCCTTTCATGTTACTGTGTCTGTATATTTACCAAACTGTCTCATATTACTGGGAGCAGGCTGCTTTTTTTATGGATATGTGCTCGACTTGTTGGCATTATAACTGTATAATATAATTTATCATTTGTTCTATTGTAACATATTGTTCTGTACCTTATTTCTGTGTAATGGTTTTTGTAGGAAAGTCACATGGGACAGTGTGATTTTGTTTTAATGCCATCTAAAGCGCAGCACGTGATCAAGGACCTGTAGCTGCAATGGTTAAAAATAAAATGTATCACTCACACGGGGCTCAGAGTCTGTTGATATCACAGCATGACCGTAAGACACTTGCCGAATAGATATAAAATGGATATTGAATAAGATGCTATGATGATTATGTCAGTAAATCACACATTACACACTCCGCACTATTTAGAAGTAGGAAATACAAACCACATTTTAATATTTAAATATGTACAAAACATTCAGCTTCATCAATTTTCGTGAAACCCACACACACCACTACTATACTCTAATAATCAACTCAGTTCTGGTAATTCGCTAAATTGATTATTAAGACAGTGTGGAAGCACCAGAGGGCTGAACTAATGCAATGTTGTTGGCGCCGGTAAGGCTGGTCCTGGTCAGGCAGAGCTCAGAGTGTGTACGGCTGGTCCATTCCCGATAGGGCTGTAACGGGTGTAGCCTCTGAGGATCCCGGGCTTGTGTCATAGCCCAGCTTCCTCATGTCCTTGGTAACTATGTTGAACTGGAGCGTGACAAAGCCTTGGGAGCGCACCCGCGTTACTGTAGAGAGAGAGAGGGAGAGATCAAGAATGAGAACATTCTGTTGTGGTTTGTTACAAGGTAGACTTAAGCAAGAAGTAATTATTATGACTGCAACTGCACCGCAGGGCGGTCAACAGTGGTATTTAAAAAAAAAAAAATGTTTTACTGTGTTTTTTTTTATTCTTGGGTTTTGTTTTCCACGATGTCACTTACTCAAAAGTTCTCCAATCCACATGAAACTTGGCATGGTTGTAGCACCACATGGCTGAAAGCTCAACATTCTGTATGTCCCTTACTGGGCGTGTCCCTTTATGCTAGCGCTCCCTGTAGTGTGGTAGGCCCATAGAATATTTGGCAATAGCTTAAGGTTTCGACAGAAATTACACATTTTTATGTCAAGATGCCCTCTAGGAAGCACAAAACCGAGGCCCGTTACGACTCATTTGTAGAGTAGCACCACCTAGTGAATCATGTCGCATACTGCAAAAGGTAGTGCTTCACCAGCCATTATCTTGTGATGTAAAGGTTGCTGCAACACTACCACATTCTTTGGATTCATATAAAGGTCATGTATTTAGCAGACACGTTTATCTAAAGTGACATGCAGTCAACCTGAATCAATCAGGAATTGAACCTGTGTCAACCACCTGTGGCATGTCAATAGCTCCAAAAACGTTTTGCCAAACGTTACAACATATAATGGCAAGGCGGCCTCTAGGAGGTGCATTAATGTAGCCCTGTACGACTCAATTGTGGAATAGCGTCACTTAATCAATGATGCTGAAACTGACATATCAATACCTTAAGAACGAATTAAGCTAAAGTTTTGAAACGTGGTGTGCTTCTACCTGGCTGCGTTGTTTGTATGCATTTCGTGACATTTCAGTTTAAATTCAGTTCCACTTGCCCAGCTCGGCAAAATGGCCGCCAATAAACATTCTGCAGCCAATACATGCCTGTGTGAATGGCCAATCTTATTGAAATGTTGTAGGCTCATTCATTTTGGCATAAAGAGGCTATTTACCCAATTCAAACAAAGCAGCCATAAGATGTTGCTACAACATGTTTTCCTCTCGCATGGGTTTATCCTCAAAATTAATTTGGTCTTTAAATCTTTACGTTACATTTACAAATTCAAATAATCCTCTTCCACCTGTTTGAAGCGGTCAAATCGTTCCACCTTTTACTACTTGGGTTAGTTGGCACATTTAGCTTAAAACCTGATGATCCCATGGCTTTATTTAAAAGTATTATTATAATGGTGTTTACCCGTCTTGCTATAAATGTTGATACTTTTACTCTACATTTAGTATTGTATTCAAACATATTGTTGCTTTCAACTTACAATCCTACACTTTATATAGACATGCACATTTTCCTTAACTTTGTTAATAAATGCCAAGTAGTCATACAATGCATCTTAAATTGTTGCTTATACATGTAAATTTCAGAAAAAAATTAAATGGATCAGTTATAAAGTCACAGAAATCGCAGAACGTAACTAACCCTATCAGTGTACAGCCACCACATCCGCAAACTACAGTTCCTTACATTTTAAAAAAAATTGTAGTCTATTGTTGCCAGAAACATAATCACATGAGATAATACTCTTTTCTTGGAACAGAAAATATTTTGATATTTCACTAAATTCTTGCTTATTCTCTCACTCTCTGCAGCGGACATATTATGCACCGCAATGCAAGTTGTTACTAGTTCAGACAGTGGGGTGTGGCTACTTTGTCAAGCAGTAAATTAGTTTAGGAACTGAACACATGATTAACCATGGAGTTTGGGGAAAAGCATAACTCATCTTAACTCTGCCAACATAAATTTAAATAAGGCTTGAAGTTCCTACCTTCCCTTCCTTCTCCTTGGGCAACCACTTTTGGGTCTGTGAACTCTGGACGTCTTCCCATTAACCAGCTGTAAAACAACCCATCAAAAATGCATTTGGTATGTTAGTTACTTTCTTTCCCTGATTACATTCTTAGTGTCAGTTCAGACCATTCTATGGCTTTTAGTTCCATTTAAAGAAAACATCAAGTTTTGTTAAACTATTTGAGGGAAATTGTAGTGATTTTATTAGTGGCTTGTTCTGATAATATTTCATCTCATGAATCACCATGTCACCATCAAACATGGTTAAGTCTAATAACTGTAAAAAGTATTTATAAAGTTTACTCCATCGCTTTCTTGGAGTCACTGGTTTTGAAAGTACTTTTAAAGTCATTGGCAATATCTTCACAGCATTACAACTCTCTCAGAACTCAATATTTTACCTTGTGAATTTTTGAAGTCTTGATGTGGATTCTGGAACAAACATGGGTATCGTTCTTGTGTGTCTGAGAAAAGAATTGGAGTCATATTACTAAAGACCACGTTTGTAAACGTATGTTGACAACCGTTGACTATTTCTACGAATACTCACTTGCCAGGGGTAAAGGGGATGTGAATGGCACCATAACCTCTAACAACATCATTCCCAAAGGTGTCAGGACCATAGACACTCACCACTATCTGAGGCCCTGTATGAGAATTGACCAATAAAAACTTACATACATACACATTGTACATAACCACGTTCAGAATTCACCTGTCCAGATGTGGGCCTATATTTCCATGTAGAACATGTAAACAAATTGCTATTGTATATTATCCTAATTATTCAAGAAGCCATCTTTGGTCACTTTACCAAAGAGATGGTGTGTACATTTCTCTTGTTAATAAGTAAGTTAATAAAGCATTTGATAGAGTCATTGCTGTATTCCCACGGCAGCTGTGTGCTCCTTATTTAAATACTTTTGTCAAACTCACATCCAAAAGGAACTTTACCAAAGAGATGGTGTGTACATTTCTCTTGTTAATAAGTAAGTTAATAAAGCATTTGATAGAGTCATTGCTGTATTCCCACGGCAGCTGTGTGCTCCTTATTTAAATACTTTTGTCAAACTCACATCCAAAAGGATTGGTGCTCTTAAAGGTGAGGTCCAGGGGAAAGTTCCATATTAGGTTATGGGATTCTCTGCTTTTGGAAGTTATCTGAGAGATGCCTTCCTCCAAACCCTGCAGGAAGAAAATGATCGTTGAAATACCATCGATCAAAACGAACAGACAATTGCATTTGGATACATTTCTTTCTTAACTCACCGACGTGGGAGCCCAGTCATGTCCATACACAAAACAATACTTGCAGTATAGGTCATCGTACTCTGGAAACTGCAAATAGGCATGATGTTTACATGAGTTTATGTGTTCCTTAAACACAGCTTACAGGTACAAGGTACAAATATGTATTAGACACTTACGCTATGCTACCACTATAAGAGAAGAAACATGGCTTGTAATTTCTACAAAGCGACCCACAAGTACGAGTTATCTTTCTGTTTCTCACTAAATGTGACGTTAATTTGCCAGCTTTGCAAGCCTTTCACCCAGGCTAATTTGCGCTCTCCTAAGCCACAAAACTACACAATTGAACTAAAACAATAATTGAATGTGATATGTTTCTTAATGTCACACCAGAAAATGAACAATTACGTAATTAGACAGGTTTGCTGAAGAGCCATTAAACTTATTTTCCTGCTAGCCAAACCGAGCAAATTAGCCCATGCTTACATTCGCTCCCTCTATTTGTCCATTGATCATCAAAAGAAATACAGATGGGTTGCTTGAAGCCATTTCCAACGATGTAAGAAAGCAGCAGAATGTTTTCTTCTATAGTCACAAATGAAATACTAAAACCATCATAATGTTTTTTTGCAGTTAAAAGAATTTGAATATCAACCAGCCGACAGATTACTTGCTAGGATTTCATTTGTTGACACCATGGATCTTGCTGCCAAGGACGCTTGGAATACAGTTCCCGGTAAGGACCAAAATACACGGCACAGAAAGCGATCCATAATTCCATTCTCCACTAGGTGGTTGTCATGGACAAAACAACATTTCTGAAGATACTTCCCACTCTTTCTTGAAAGCGTGCAGCCTACATTTCTTGCATGTAAACGAAATAGTTCTTCATTAATTTGAATGTTGGTAGTTATCATTATCATTAACTTCAGGTCATGCTGTATTTTGTTAACCGTTGACACTAATATGCTATAGTATAGCCCATGCTATATTTATGGAAGAGGTAGCCGACCGCACACTTGCCTTTTGACTGCTGTGATGAAACACACCAATGCTGATGTTAATACTGACAATCCTACCATTTTATAATGGGTAAAAAAATACCTCAACGCACCATCAACTGTTTAAAATATTGACCTAGAGTGAGCATCTTGCTCAATTTGCGAAATCATACAGTGGTAAGAGTTCAGCTCAGAGCTGGGGGTAAAGTTTTTTAGCTAGTAAATATTACATTGATGTTACAACATGGTTATTTAGGGGGTTAGTAAAAGTCAGCTGAACTTTTCCACATAATAGTAGGCCTACATTACTTACATACGCTTCCATCGAGAAACACAAAAATTAGATGTGATAGTTTAGCCTGGAAAAAAAAACAGAATCCTATCATAAATATTTAGTAGGCTATTCAGCATAACAACCACTGTTAAAGAGGTTGTTAACTGAAACTTTGTTTTGATACTTAGGTTTAAATCCTTCAAAGAGATCTGAAATTGTGTTGATTTCTCTGAAAGATATCTTGGTGTTCTTTTCTTGTGATGCCATGCCTTCAGGACTACGTCAGGATCTAGTGAGTCTGATATTTTCTTTCTATATTTGACCACAAAAAAATGGCACCTTTAAATCTGCTCTTGGTCTGTTCTTTTTATATATCTTTTCCATTCTGGGATATCGTGACTTCAGACATCCACCACCGGCCCCTCAGCTTGTGCAGTCACAGTGTCTGGCCACGGCCCCGAGGGTGACTCAGACCTTTCCAAAGTATCAGCAGCCTCTCTGCCATTTTCTGGGTAGCAGATCTGAAAGTGAACTGTAAATAAACAACAAACACTGCACACAAAATAACGCAGCCTGCTCAAAACTGCGTGGGTCGTGGGTGAACGGGGGGGGGGACATATATTTTTCATTGCACACTTCGCTACTCTCAACCTCTCAAAGCTGTCCAAGAGGCAAATGCTCTCTCTACTGTGACATTTAAAATGCAACAGCTGAATCACTGATATCACCATGCAGAGAGGATCCATTAGGTTGTTTTTTTTTCTATCTGTGCTGCTGTTTAGGATGTGTGAGGAAATCATTACGGCTGATGCCTGCAAAGATAAATGGATAATGTAAATGAATGGCACATTAATGCAAGTGTGTATGTCAGAGATCTTTAAATGGCAAAATAGTGATGTCTCCCTCGCTGTTGAATGTCACCAGATTTGGCTGCACTTAAAGAAGTATGCCATTGGCATGACTGAGGCGAAGTCTGGGGAGATGTCTGTGTAGTCAGTGCTCACACTGCTCTGCTCCTTATCAGCACTTACACACACACACACACACACACACACACACACACACACACACTCTCACACACACACACACACACACACACACACACACACACACACACACACACACACACAGTCAGTGCTCACACTGCTCTGCTCCTTATCAGCACTTACACACACACACACACACACACACACACACACACACACACACACACACACACACACACACACACACACACACAAAAACAACATAATAACAATATATAAACGTTGTTCTCTATGCCTCCCTAAGGTCTGTTGACAATAGTGTATTTGAGTCACCTCGTCTGTACAGAAACACTTACTGTAGTTTCTGAACCAAACTCAGGTAGCGTGACCATGCTGGGAAAGTATTAGCTTCGTCTACCATCCCATTCTTGATTGGATGCTGATGCTGCATCGTGTCCTTCAGTAACTTGTTAACTGACGATAGTCCCCCCAGTTTAATTTTCCTGGGATGAGACCGGAAAAAAGAAGAGCAGAGTTTAATCACCACTGAAAGAGAGAGAGAGAGACAGAGAGAGAAAGAGAGAGAGAGAGTGAGAGAGAAAGAGAGAGAGACCTTAAAAGAGCAGATTAATGAACAGGCCGTGCGAAAGAGCTGCTCCACACCTGACAAACATATGACAGCAGATCTAAACAGAAACAGCTAGTCAGCTTAAAGAGAGAGAGCAGGAGTGAGAGAGAGAGAGAGAGAGAGAGAGAGAGAGAGAGAGAGAGAGAGAGAGATCGGGCTGCAGTGGAATCAACTTCTGATTTATCAAATGTGGAACTTGTGCTCTTATTCCACCAGGCTCTTGATGAGCACAGTGGTTTTGTGTGTGCCTGATACACGGGATCCTGAGAACAGAGCTCAACTGGCTTTGTGCGGCCTGTCTGACAGTGTCCCAGTTTGAGCCGTCCTCAACTCTTGCCAATCGTTTCTCCCTGGGACCGGGTCCCTGACTCTCAGCGCCTATTTTTAGGCACAGACTTGTCTGCACTACTTAAAAGTCCTCAACAGAACCTGCGTCTACCATTTTGAGGCCGTGATAAGGCCAGTTTGTAGTCCCCTGGTCATTGTCACCCCCCCCCACACACACACACACACACACACCCCCACACACCCCACACTGTTATTTTTGATCCTTCAGTTTGTCAAATTGAATTGAGGAAGGTGTTTATAACACGGGCCGGGCCACTATCGCACTCCATCAGATGTGGCGCTCGGCTCCTTGTTCTCCCACAGAGCTCTCCATAATTCGGGAAGCACCATATCCATCTCATTGACATTTCTCATCTGCTGACATTTGCCAGTGTGTCCAAAACCAACCATCAGCTCACCATACCAAAATACCATGGAAATGTCACATGCCCTCAGCAATGGGTTTAAGGGTTAGGTCTGCGTTGCCCATCTCTTCATTTGACACATGACACCCCCTTTGCTCCTTCATAGCTGTCTGTATCCCAGCGGAGCTGTGGAGATGATTGGGGCCAAACTGACTGGGGCGTGCTGGGAGCCTCGAGCAGTTCAAACTAAGTTCATGGTGGTTGTGCTCTGCAGAGCTTTTGGCGACAAATGGTAGATCCCTGTGTGTCCAGCGCAGTGTAAAATCTCAGTGTACACAGTCAGTCCTAATGTGGAGATGCTTTGATTGTTTAGTCCCATTAAAGTGGGTTGAGTGACCTCAGTCATTAGGTGATTATTGGAGTACTCCATTTCACTGATACTCAGTTACACTGTTGGTCACTCTCGCAGTGGTGACCTGATTTGTTGACTGAGGACCAATTTGCAAACAGTCAGACTTGAGACAACGCCTTGAAAGCCTACGAACACCATTATTTATGATACGTGTACAACATGATAGATACTCTTAATGAATCTAATTTATATGTCCTGACATGAATGGTGGGACACAATAGAGTTAATATGCTATTCAGATTGATGCAGGTATATGAACAATAGGACTGTACAAAATCAGTTTGATGAATTGCAAAGTGGAATGACTGGCTTGAGTCCCGTGTTGGTTAGAGGGCAATCTTAGTTTACCCTTCAAAAGAGAGAAAAGGAAGAAAAGACACCGTCACTCTTCTTCTCTACCGGGGCACGGGACAAAGTAGATCCTTAATGTATGTCATGTAAAATTGTCATCGATTTATGTTCTCCCGGCCTCAATCACGTTAAAAAAGTGGAGTGCAATTTATTCTGAAAGGCTAATCATTAATATCGCTTCTCCATTAGCCAGAGTGCAGCGACGGGCCGGCGTAATGGCCGCCGTCAGGCCAGGAGTGGGTCAGAGCAGCCTTCCTGCTCGTCAAAATCACGTTCATCTTTCACCGCAGGGACAGGACACGGGACGGCTCCACTCCGACCAGCTGTTTATTATGTATGCAGGTGGTCTGTATGCTTTTAGGAATTTTTTTCTTCACATGATAAATAATTCAAGAAATAATTTGCAAAGGAAGTGGGCGTGTGGGTGGTCATAAGTGGTGGGGTTGGGGGCCATTAGCCATACTCACCGCGTCTCCTGATTTCCCGGCGCCGTCGGCGATAGCCTTTGCTTAGGAGCACGTTATAGCTGTCATGATAAAATAGGGCGAGCTGTATTTATTGGACTGAGTATTATTCTAAAAGGGTTATAGCTCGTACAAAGCACGGCGTTAGTGAGACGAATACTATTGGATTCAAAGGCACCTTTCGTGACCTTTAACCTTAACTTACTGGAATGAGAACCAGCGGACAGTAAAACCCATGCGCTTATTTAATTTCATTAGATTGGATTGCGAATGGGATCTCATGATACCTCATTATGGAAGGTTCCGGGGCACTGAATTGCAACTCCGCCATATGCAGTGGGAAAGCATATGTTTTTATACATCCTATAGGAATTGATGGTAAATGAGCTGAGGGCCTAGGGGTAATAAACTAACTTGATTTTCTATGGTCCAGGTACAGGGCTGTGAGACCAGGCAGGCCATAAAAACGCCACACTGTACCTACAGATTCTCCTTACATTAGTAACGCAGTAACACAGCAGTGGATTTAGGGAAGGACAGCGTGCAATACACCTCTGACCTCATCATCGTTTAAAATGATCAACGTCTCTCTGAAGTAGGCGGCCGCGACCGTCACCCTGGCCTGAATTGCTGTACATTTTGGACCTCTTACAAGACATTCACCAGTTACACACATGGAGCCTGTTTTACGTACTGTTCCACCTGAACTCAGGTTTATAATGAAACCTGACATACAGCCAACCCATAACATGGGAGTCATATACCCTGCCCTTACTTGGCTGAAGTCCTTCCTTCTAAAATCAGATAATGGAGTGGCTGGAAAAGCGCTGTGTGTGTGTGTGTGTGTGTGTGTGTGTGTGTGTGTGTGTGTGTGTGTGTGTGTGTGTGTGTGTGTCTGTATGTCTGTATGTCTGTGTGTGCGGTGAGCATACTGCCTGCGCACCTGTCAAAAATGTATTGCCTATTTTCCAGGGGAAAAAAAACACTGCAGGCAACGTGAGGAATTCCCAGCGGTGAAAAAAACACACTTTAGATGCATATATCGGGACAGAAGCTAAGAAAAGGTTCATAACATTGAGAGAGTGCCTGAGGGTAAACTTTATTAAAGCCGAATATATAGTTCTGCAATAGCTGATCCAACCAAGGCTGGACTGGATCCCGAGGAAGTGCCTGATATCAGAAGGGGTAGGTAGTATCCCATGGCAATAAAATCTATATTTCAGGATGCTGTGCGGATGCTGAAAGCGTGGCCTGCCTGCTTTGAAGATGGGATGCAGGGAGATGGGAGGACTGACTCCTTTGAAAAGCCTGCAGTGGTCATGCCAAATTATTGTCTATCTCTCTCTCGCTCTCTCATTGTCAAGCCTCCCTTTTTTCTTTCACATTTCCAGGAGATATGTACGGTAGTTATGGTACATGCTATTAGTTGGAGGGAGAATATGAAACATGTTCTCCTTTTTTGGTCCCCACATATGCTCTTTTTCAGATAAAGACCTCTAACTGCACAGGCAAATTAAAAATGAACTGACACCATTATTAGGCTGGGAGGCTGGGAGGCTGGGAGGCTGTGTGTGTGTGTGTGTGTGTGTGTGTGTGTGTGTGTGTGTGTGTGTGTGTGTGTGTGTGTGTGTGTGTGTGTGTGTGTGTGTGTGTGTGTGTGTGTGTGTGTGTGCTTGTGCTTGTGCTTGTGTGTGTGTGTGTGTGTGTGTGTGTTTTGTGTGTGTGTGTGTGTGTGTGTGTGTGTGTGTGTGTGTGTGTGTGTGTGTGTGTTCTCTGAGACTGTGTGGCCGTTTGTCTATGTCATTTGTCTTTTTGCCCGTGCATCTATATTTCTCTGTATCTATCGCTCTCTCTCTCTCTCTCTCTCTCTCTCTCTCTCTCTCTCTCTCTGTGGGTGTGTGTGTGTGTGTGTGTGTGTGTGAACACTTTTTGATCCTGTCTTTATGTGCCTGCCTCTGCCCCTCTTTGTGTGTGTTTGTGTGTGTGTGTGTGTGTGTGTGTGTGTGTGTGTGTGTGTGTGTGTGTGTGTGTGTGTGTGTGTATGTGTCTGTATGTGTGTGTGTGTGTGTGTGTGTGTGCATGTGCGTGTTTGGTGCATGCATGTGTGTGCTTTGACAGCAATAATAATAATAGACAGAACCCCAGTCCCCGGTGAGAATGGACCGTGTCAGCAGCCACATACAGTATACCATCTCCCTCCCCACCATCCACCTCCCTGCTCAGCCCCCCTCTTAGAAACTGGATTCCCATAATACCCACAAACCAAATCCAAAATACCTGCAAGCATCTGTAAACTCTTGCTTTTTCTCACGCACAGACACATCAACGTTTCAGAAAAGAGGGCAGACACACCACACAGAACGTTTGCAATTACTGAGAATTCTAAAATAGGAGATAAAGAGGAAATGCCTCTTTTTGTGCCGAGCGGATTAGTAACGTGACCCTATTTTCAAACCAAACCCAGAAAAAAAAAAAAACAGGTCGAAATCCTCCATTTTGAACTGCTTGACAACCATGTTGGTAATGTTGGAAATTCCAATTATCAGAAACATTTTGTATTCTATTATATTGAGGAAGGAGAGGCTTCCTTTTAGAAATGTAGAGAGAAATAAAGAGTGAGATCGAAAATGGCAAGGTTACATAACATGTCCACCTCTGACTGGCACCCACAGACCAGTGTGTTGACACATCTGTGTCCTTGGTTCAAAAAGGTAGGGATAATAGGATGGGGTTGGGGGGGGGGGGGGGGGGGGGGGGTCGGTTGGGCGGGGGCGCGAAGGGGTGTTGCTGAGATGGTAAGAAGTTTGGCAGATGAGTCATGATAGTATGGGTTAGCTCTCTCACCCAACATCACTCTCTCTCTCTCTCTCTCTCTCTCTCTCTCTCTATCTCTCTCTTTCTCTGTGTGTGTGTGTGTGTGTGTGTGTGTATGTGTGTGTGTGTGTGTGTGTGTTCTCTACAGGCAATGTATTCCTGTGCATCATCGTGTGAGCTGAATGCAAACATACACACACAGTAAGAGAAAGGGAGAACAAATGACAGAGTAGAATTCATTTTATTTGATGACGTGGTCCTGACATTACAAATGGACAGTGTATATCTATAAAACAAGAAATCCATGATACTTCACCTACCTCTGAACGATGATTTAAAACCAAAGCTGTATCCTGAGAGCGTAGAGATTACACATTAAACTATTGAGATTACACAGTAAACTATTGAAGTCTGATGCGAGGACAATGGGGGATAGGAGAGCTGAGGATGCAACGAAGAAACTGCTGAATGATTCTGTTATTGGTGGAGTGTCTCCTGTGGGAAAAGTGGATAATTGCAACATACCCTTTTTAGTCTGCTATCCTTTGTTCCCTGCCCGAGGTATCATTGACAAACGCGCACACACACACGCACACACACACACACACACACACACACACACAAACTCACTTGGGTGCCTCGCACTCCTAAGCCCTCCCGTTTTGATGATACTGAGGCTTGTTTGAAATGTGGCGACGCGTTGAAGTGCTGCAGCATTCAGGCAGAGTGCATGTTATCTCTGCACTGAAGCGCTCTCTGTGTTTTCCCCTCTCCTAGGTTTCTGCATGGCGAGGATGGTAATGCTTTCATACAGAACCGTCTGGTTGCATAGCAACAAACTTATCAGACTGAGTTCCCCCCTCCCTCCCTCCCTCCCTCTCTCCCAAGCCCCCTCCTCCTCCCATGCTGGTTCAACTACCACCGGTGGAAAAAAAAAGAAAGCTTTACAAAAACTTCTCTGTCAGAAGGAAATTGAATGACATTTGATACACTTACCTCCTGAGAAAAAGAGAGGCTTTCAACTTTTATGTGTCCTTCACCACTGAATGCGCGAGTGAAGTGGTTGAAAAGCACAATGACTAGCACCACTGTGTGGCTCTGCAGTAACACAAATAAATAAATAAATAAACAAACAAACTCACACACAAATGAGAAAGAAACAACTAAAATCAACTTTTCATTTTGCTGCATGAATGTCAGAGGGAGGAAAGATAGTATCATTGACCGTCACTTCTCCAAAATCAAACATTGAAATCTTTTTGACTTTGAATCAATTAGTACAGAGTACATCATCCATGCCTGTTTCTGAAGACTGTGAATGATCCATCGATCCATATCCCTCTTCATATGTAGTCCCTCTCTCCTTCCCTCCTCTTGGCCTAATTTGTCCTAATCTGCACACCGTAGTCTCTCCTGCTGGTGTGAGGACTCGGCTGTACTGAAGGCCATTAAGGGCCATTGAGGTGTGCTGCTTTGTGTTGTGCGGTGAGAGTCTGGAGGGGGCTTGTTGCTTTTATGGCTGCGGTGCGCAGTGACTCGGCCGCACCCCTAATTGGCACTTTAAATCTTGCATCATGAGGCTTTTCCACATGTGTCCCTCACCTAATCACCACAGACACACGCACATACACACACACACACACACACACGCACACACACAATTGATTCCTGGCCCCCAGACTAACACTATTGGACATACACTACTGGAGATTACATCATAGAGGGAATGGTTGAAGAGAGGTGGCCTGAAAACAAGTAAAGGGAGAAGGAATGCACTGTGAGAGAGAGATAACGGGGAGATATAGAAGGGGGAGTAAAGAGAGAGAAGTCAAGATGGAGAAAGTTTTATTTTAATATTTAAAGAGCTCAAGCCCAAGCAAGTAAGGTGGGAAGAGAAGGACATGAGGGAGGGAGGGACATGAAGAGAGAGGGAGAGGGAGAGAGAGAGAGAGAGAGAGAGAGAGAGAGATGAAAAGACAATGAGGGCAGCACAGAGCTGGGAGGAGTAGAACAAAAGGGGAGAGCAGGTTGGGGAGTAATGAAACACAGGGAGAAATGCTAAATTAAAGAAAGATAAAAAAAGAGAGTTGAAAATCAAGAGGGCCAGAGAGGGACTGGGAGGTGAACAGAGAGGCAGAAAAGGAAGAAGTTCGCTGTAAGAAGAGACACAAAGACAGACAGAGAGCGGAGTGGTAAGACAGGTACACAAGCAAGAGAAAGACAGACAGAGAGAAGAGTGGTAAGACAGGTACATTAGCAAAAGAAAGACCGACAGAGAGAGGAGTGGTAAGACAGACAGAGAGAGGAGTGGTAAGACAGACAGAGAGAGGAGAGAGGAGTGGTAAGACAGACAGAGAGAGGAGTGGTAAGGCAGACAGAGAGAGGAGTGGTAAGACAGACAGACAGAGGAGTGAGGAGGGGTAAGACAGACAGAGAGAGGAGTGGTAAGACAGACAGAGAGAGGAGTGGTAAGACAGACAGAGAGAGGAGTGGTAAGACAGACAGAGAGAGGAGTGGTAAGACAGACAGACAGAGAGAGGAGTGGTAAGACAGACAGAGAGAGGAGTGGTAAGACAGACAGAGAGAGGAGAGAGGAGTGGTAAGACTGACAGAGAGAGGAGGGGTAAGACAGACAGAGAGAGGAGGGGTAAGACAGACAGAGAGAGGAGGGGTAAGACAGACAGAGAGAGGAGTGGTAAGGCAGACAGAGAGAGGAGTGGTAAGACAGACAGACAGAGGAGTGAGGAGGGGTAAGACAGACAGAGAGAGGAGTGGTAAGACAGACAGAGAGAGGAGTGGTAAGACAGACAGAGAGAGGAGTGGTAAGACAGACAGAGAGAGGAGTGGTAAGACAGACAGACAGAGAGAGGAGTGGTAAGACAGACAGAGAGAGGAGTGGTAAGACAGACAGAGAGAGGAGAGAGGAGTGGTAAGACTGACAGAGAGAGGAGGGGTAAGACAGACAGAGAGAGGAGGGGTAAGACAGACAGAGAGAGGAGGGGTAAGACAGACAGAGAGAGGAGGGGTAAGACAGACAGAGAGAGGAGGGGTAAGACGGAGAGAGAGAGGAGTGGTAAGACAGACAGAGAGAGGAGTGGTAAGACAGACAGAGAGAGGAGTGGTAAGACAGACAGAGAGAGGAGTGGTAAGACAGACAGACAGAGAGAGGAGTGGTAAGACAGACAGAGAGAGGAGTGGTAAGACAGACAGAGAGAGGAGAGAGGAGTGGTAAGACTGACAGAGAGAGGAGGGGTAAGACAGACAGAGAGAGGAGGGGTAAGACAGACAGAGAGAGGAGGGGTAAGACAGACAGAGAGAGGAGGGGTAAGACAGACAGAGAGAGGAGGGGTAAGACAGACAGAGAGAGGAGGGGTAAGACGGAGAGAGAGAGGAGTGGTAAGACTGAGATGCAGTGATAGAAGGTAAGAAAGGGGGAAATGTATGTCTACAAGTATAATCAAAAAGTATGGATGAAGAGGGAAAGGTGAGAGAGATAGAAAAGAGAGTGAGAGAGATGGAAAAGAGAGTGAGAGAGATGAAAAAGAGAGTGAGAGAGATGAAAAAGAGAGTGAGAGAGAAGTAAAAGAGAGAGAGAGATGGAAAAGAGAGTGAGAGAGAAGTAAAAGAGAGTGAGAGATGAAAAAGAGAGTGAGAGAGATGAAAAAGAGAGTGAGAGAGATGAAAAAGAGAGAGAGAGATGGAAAAGAGAGTGAGAGAGAAGTAAAAGAGAGTGAGAGATGAAAAAGAGAGAGAGAGAGATGAAAAAGAGAGTGAGAGAGATGAAAAAGAGAGAGAGAGATGGAAAAGAGAGTGAGAGATGAAAAAGAGAGTGAGAGAGAAGTAAAAGAGAGTGAGAGATGAAAAAGAGAGAGAGAGAGATGAAAAAGAGAGTGAGAGAGAAGTAAAAGAGAGTGAGAGATGAAAAAGAGAGTGAGAGAGAAGTAAAAGAGAGTGAGAGATGAAAAAGAGAGTGAGAGAGAAGTAAAAGAGAGTGAGAGATGAAAAAGAGAGTGAGAGATGAAAAAGAGAGTGAGAGAGAAGTAAAAGAGAGTGAGAGATGAAAAAGAGAGAGAGAGAGATGAAAAAGAGAGAGAGAGATGAAAAAGAGAGTGAGAGAGAAGAAAAAGAGAGTGAGAGAGATGAAAAAGAGAGAGAGAGAGATGGAAAAGAGAGAGAGAGATGAAAAAGAGAGTGAGAGAGAAGAAAAAGAGAGTGAGAGAGATGAAAAAGAGAGAGAGAGATGGAAAAGAGAGTGAGAGATGGAAAAGAGAGTGAGCGAAGTGCAGAGTGGGGAGGAAGGAGAGAGGAGTAAAAGAGAGTGAGCGACATGAAAAAGAGAGTGAGAGAGATGAAAAAGAGAGTGAGCGTAGTACAGAGTGGGGAGGGAGGGAGAGAATAAGCTCTTCACATAGCAGCATGGATCCTCCATGACACACTCCACCTCACGGCTCAGTGCCAACTCCCAAGGACAGCGCCCGGCCTGACACACTGAGCAGTGCCCACTCCATTTCATTTGTAAACCTGCCCCAGCCCACATTAAAGGAGCCGTCCACCATTGGGACGCAATACACTTCTTTGTCAAATTCAGTGAATTGCTCCATACGCCCTCAAGCTCTCCGTTCAGTCTGTGTGCTAAGATACACTCTGGATAGATTTGTGGAGTTACATGAAGTGGATCTTCGATTTAAACCCGACAAAGCCAGAAATCTGGACACAGAGTGTGCGCAGTGAGTGCTGCCACGGTGAATGGGAGACAAACACAGCCGCTCAGACCAGGCCATTAACAATTCCAGCCAATCAACACGCTTCACATAGGCTACATGGAAGGGAGGTGCGCCTTAGATGCATGACAATTAGGACTGAAATACCATTGATAGTGCTGTAGGCGATATTAGCATTGTTGCTAGCTTGAGTCAGACTTAGCCATCACATTATCTAAAAAGAGAATTTTAAGAGACACATACTCATAGCAGCCATTCTGATGACATACATATCTTAGCCAACACTTCCCTTCAGCATGTGTCTCTTAAAATAGCTCTCTTTTTAGGCTCTCTGGATCAGTTAATGCAGACTAACCACATTGAAATACAGAGAAACTCTTACAAATTCTTAGAAACCCTTTACGTCAGACCCGGGCAAAGTGCGGCCCCAGGGCCATTTGCAGCCCCTTGGCTGTCCCTGACCGGCCCGCGGAGGTCAATGATATTACTATTAATTTGTATACTTATACTATTGCATTGCAAGCATGCTCTTGTGTGTGTGTGTGTGTGTGTGTGTGTGTGTGTGTGTGTGCCATGTGTGTTGGTCGTCTGGGCACACCTTTAATACTGCAAAAACATGCTCATTTTTCATGCTGAATTGAGTTCAGCCTATTGGTCCAGCCCTCCACAACAGTCCCGCTATCTCATGTGGCCCCTTGGGGAAATGAATTGCCCACCCCTGCTTTATGTGCTCATAGCAGCCATATTGATGGCATACATCTTAGCTGTAAAAAAAAAAATGCCTTCCAGAAAGAATGGCACCCTTGCTACAGATGATTGAAAAGGCTTATAATGTCCCTAATATCTTTCTTTATCTGTTATTAATATGCATATTTCACTCGTTTGAAATTTGCCGAAGTGTTAGCTGGTTCCATATTCAGCTTGTCAACAAATACACATGCACCACTATCCATTGGGGCGTCTCAAAGCACGATTTGTATTTACAGTGGTGTAGAAGTTCAATTCAATTCAATTTTAGGTATATAGCGCCATAACAATACAATGGCCCCTAGGCGCTTTACAGAGCCCAGAGCCTGAAGTGAAGTACAGTTCGCAACTTTAGGGGGAGCTCAGTAGCAAAAAACACTAATTATCTCACTATTTAGTCAACAGCCACCGTCTCTGAGGATGGTCAGAGAAGTCAAATAAAATCTCCAAAAACCACAAAGTAAGAATTATAGACTTTGGAAGCATCTTGGGGTCACCATGTCTCCGAATCCACCATGCCAACAAACTGTTTGGAAATTATTCCATAAAAAAAACCCTTTCCTATCGTTTTCTCTCCAGCAAAAGTGATTGGAGTTTGCCAGACACCAGTGAAACTTTAAACTGGGACTGTGGTGATCTGTGGTCAGACGAATCACAAATTGAGTTCTTTGACTCCAATCGCTTAAGGTGGGTTTGGCACAGAAATACAGACAGCTATCTAATACCAGGTCTGTGATGCTGCAGAGTGGTTTCTTCTCCAAACACCCTGTCAGTATAGTTCACATACATACATACATACATGCATTATGGATTCCAGGAAGTAGCAGGTGATTTTCAATCAAAATCTGTCTGCTCCTGCCAAGAAGCTAAAACTTGGTCATGGTTAGATCTTCCAGCAGGACAACGATCCAAAAGCACACAATCTAAATCAAAATCTTCTTTCAAATGGTTAAATGCCATTGGCATCCCAGTCCCCTGACCTGAATCCAATTGAAAACTGTGGGTTAAGCTCAAGAAGCGAGAAGACCCAGGACTCTGCAAGATCTGGAGAGATACTGCATTGAGGAATAGTCAAATCCCTTCTTCTGCGTTCTGAAGTCATTACAGGAGAAAACTCAGTGTTGGTCTGTTGGCAAAAGTGGTGCCAATGATTACGAGACACATGTTTTTTTAGAACAAAATGAATGTTGTGGTCACCTGTGACTTTTTATCTTGTGGTGATGGGCTCACGTGGAATAATGTCTTTATTTGCTGAGTAAAGTCAACATGATAAACAGTAAGGGGGATTTTCATCTGCCTTTGGTTACACTTTTTAATAACTACACACAATTCATCATGTATTAAGCATTTGTTACCTATTAGGTAGTGGTTGGTTCAGCATAAGTTATTTATTGTTCATACATAATTTATCATTAGTAAAGCATTTGTTCACACCCTAATTCTGACCCTAACCCTTACCCTAACCCTAAACCATTTATAACTGTGTGAACAAAGGCTTTACTAATGATACATTTTGTATGAACAATAAATAACTAACTAAACCATTAACTAATAGTTTACAAATGCTTAATCATTGATGAATTGTGTATAGTTATTATAAAGTGTTTCCAGTATCAATGATAGCAGCTTTAAGCCTTGCCTCTGTGTCTCCGGTGTAGCTCAGAAGATGGCTCTTTTATTTAGGTCCATCACAGTTAATGTAACCCTGATGTTCTCAGTGTGGTGCAGGACCACACTGTGGTAAAAAATAAAAATGTCCCCATTCCCTAGTTCCTGTGTAAACTGAACTTGATATTTTAGCTGCTGTTAGTCAGATACATTACCGACAAACATTCAGGGAGATACTTCAAAGATACAGAAGAGAGCTTCCCCTCCCCTTACACACACACAAACACACATGCACAGTCTCTCGTTCTCTGACACGAATACACAAAGCGCACACACAAATACAGTTTAAAAAAAATACTTTAAAAGGTATTGAGATATTGAGGCCAAAACTGCAGCCTACACCCATGTACACATACACACACCATACCTGCTCTTCACACAAACACACACATACACACACACACACTCATTAATCTACTGCCATGTACATATACACACACCATACCTGCACTTCACACAAACACACACACACACACACACACACACACACTCATGTTCATCAATCTACTGCCATGTACAGAAACACACACCATACCTGCACTACACACAAACACATACGCGCACACACACACACACACACACACACATTCATCAATTTACTGCCAACAGGGCTATTCAGAGCTGAGTGCCAAGTCAAGTCACATACATTTACCATCACAACGAGCACTTGCCAAATTAATCCACTTGCGCAGTAATTGGTTTTCCCTTCTGTATCCATGAACATAATCCCCCTCTATGTGTTTGGAATGTTGATGTTGCCACACCATCCCAGCCACCCCCCCCCCCCCCACACACACACACACACCTCACACACACACCT
>NC_137916.1:27159521-27167853 GCF_963457725.1 Sprattus sprattus | reverse complement strand
GACATATTCCTAAACATCAATACAGTGAGCCTAGCCACAGTGGACAATGTTCTAAGGCAGAACACCTTGAGAATGAACCAGAAACTCTGACAGACTCAAACAATTATGCTATGACTATGTGCAAGTAAGTCATATACATTTCCACAACTGATTATGTCCTATCAGTACTGACGCATTACTGTACTGTATTGTAATCTAATCCAATGTTATTTTCAGATGTTTCACAACACAAAAAATGTCAATATTGTCTTGAGCAAGAACAGGATGCAGCCTAGTTTTTTGTCCTTTTTTCTTTTACATTTTTTCTTTCTTTTTTTGTTGACTGTACTGGCTTATATCCTATTGTTTGTTCTGTGCAAATCATCCACACATTCAGTTGGGTTTGCTCTGATGTAAAGGCTACAGCACTTTTGGAAAACAAAATATTTTAGTTGTTACTCTATATTTGTGTGTTATTTTATATTTTAGTTAATACATTATACAGTTAGAATGTCTACTCATATAATGGTCTGTGTTTGTCATTTGAAAACAAAATACCCTTTTGAGGTGACATAACACTGTTTTGAAAACAAAGTAGCATTTTGCAGGAGATATAAAGGGTTTTATATTTTTTGTGAGTGGTTTAAGGATTTGTGTTTAGAGTGTTGACACACACACACACACACACACACACACACACACACACACACACACACACACACACACACACACACACACACACACACGCTGCTCTTAGGCTCCCACTTAGACTAATATGGGGGAATTTCCTTACAAGGCTTATACAGGGCAGGCTCTAGGACCCATGGGAGGTGCTCTGGGGACTAGGGAGGTCGGGCATCGACTGATTGCAAGCTCAGGTGCAAATTGTTAGACTAGTTTGGCTCCTGAGCAGCAACTAGATTATGACAAAGACTTTAAAGAGTCAGGGAGCAGCAGCGCTTAGGAGAGAGAGAAATAGGGGAAGGTGCTGGTTGCACTGGGTGCAAGTCGGAGGTTTCCCCTATTTTCTGTTCATTTGACTACCTTTGTTTGAAATTTAACTGAAATGCGTCTTACTGAGAGATGAGAGTGTGTGTGAGAGTTTGTGTGTGTGTACACGTGTGTGTGTGTGTGTACATGTGTGCATGTGTGTGTATATATGTGTGTGTATGGCAAGGTTACATAACATGTCCACCTCTGACTGGCACCCACAGACCAGTGTGTTGACACATCTGTGTCCTTGGTTCAAAAAGGTAGGGATAATAGGATGGGTAGGGGGGGGAGTGGGGGGGGGGGGGGGGGGTCGGTTGGGCGGGGGCGCGGAGGGGTGTTGCTGAGATGGTAAGAAGTTTGGCAGATGAGTCATGATAGTATGGGTTAGCTCTCTCACCCAACATCTCTCTCTCTCTCTCTCTCTCTCTCTCTCTCTCTCTCTCTCTCTTTCTGTCTGTGAGTGTGTGTGTGTGTTCTCTACAGTCATTGCTTATATGAATATTCCTGTGCATCATCGTGTGAGCTGAATGCAAACATACACACACAGTAAGAGAAAGGGAGACCAAATGACAGAGTAGAATTCATTTTATTAGATGACGTGGTCCTGACATTACAAATAGACAATGTATATCTATAAAACAAGAAATCCATGATACTTCACCTACCTCTGAACGGTGATTTAAAACCAAAGCTGTATCCTGAGAGCGTAGAGATTACACATTAAACTATTGAGATTACACAGTAAACTATTGAAGTCTGATGCGAGGACAATGGGGGATAGGAGAGCTGAGGATGCAACGAAGAAACTGCTGAATGATTCTGTTATTGGTGGAGTGTCTCCTGTGGGAAAAGTGGATAATTGCAACATACCCTTTTTAGTCTGCTATCCTTTGTTCCCTGCCCGAGGTATCATTGACAAACGCGCACACACACACGCACACACACACACACACACACACACACACACACACACACACACAAACTCACTTGGGTGCCTCACACTCCTAAGCCCTCCCGTTTAGATGATACTGAGGCTTGTTTGAAATGTGGCGACGCGTTGAAGTGCTGCAGCATTCAGGCAGAGTGCATGTTATCTCTGCACTGAAGCGCTCTCTGTGTTTTCCCCTCTCCTAGGTTTCTGCATGGCGAGGATGGTAATGCTTTCATACAGAACCGTCTGGTTGCATAGCAACAAACTTATCAGACTGAGTTCCCCCCTCCCTCCCTCCCTCCCTCTCTCCCAAGCCCCCTCCTCCTCCCATGCTGGTTCAACTACCACCGGTGGAAAAAAAAAGAAAGCTTTACAAAAACTTCTCTGTCAGAAGGAAATTGAATGACATTTGATACACTTACCTCCTGAGAAAAAGAGAGGCTTTCAACTTTTATGTGTCCTTCACCACTGAATGCGCGAGTGAAGTGGTTGAAAAGCACAATGACTAGCACCACTGTGTGGCTCTGCAGTAACACAAATAAATAAATAAATAAACAAACAAACTCACACACAAATGAGAAAGAAACAAATAAAATCAACTTTTCGTTTTGCTGTATGAATGTCAGAGGGATGAAAGATAGTATCATTGACCGTCACTTCTCCAAAATCAAACATTGAAATCTTTTTGACTTTGAATCAATTAGTACAGAGTACATCATCCATGCCTGTTTCTGAAGACTGTGAATGATCCATCGATCCATATCCCTCTTCATATGTAGTCCCTCTCTCCTTCCCTCCTCTTGGCCTAATTTGTCCTAATCTGCACACCGTAGTCTCTCCTGCTGGTGTGAGGACTCGGCTGTACTGAAGGCCATTAAGGACCGTTGAGGTGTGCTGCTTTGTGTTGGGCGGTGAGAGTCTGGAGGGGGCTTGTTGCTTTTATGGCTGCGGTGCGCAGTGACTCTGCAGCACCCCTAATTGGCACTTTAAATCTTGCATCATGAGGCTTTTCCACACGTGTCCCTCACCTAATCACCACACACACACACGCACGCACACACACACACACACACACACACACACACACACACACACATGCACACACACAATTGATTCCTGGCCCCCAGACTAACACTATTGGACATACACTACTGGAGATTACATCATAGAGGGAATGGTTGAAGAGAGGTGGCCTGAAAACAAGTAAAGGGAGAAGGAATGCACTGTGAGAGAGAGAGATAGAAAACAGGGGGAGATATAGAAGGGGGAGTAAAGAGAGAGAAGTCAAGATGGAGAAAGTTTTATTTTAATATTTAAAGAGCTCAAGCCCAAGCAAGTAAGGTGGGAAGAGAAGGACATGAGGGAGGGAGGGACATGAAGAGAGAGAGAGAGAGAGAGAGAAACAGAGAGAGAGAGAGAGATGAAAAGACAATGAGGGCGGCACAGAGTTGGGAGGAGTAGAGCGAAAGGGGAGAGCAGGTTGGGGAGTAATGAAACACAGGGAGAAATGCTAAATTAAAGAAAGATAAAAAAGAGAGTTGAAAATCAAGAGGGCCAGAGAGGGACTGGGAGGTGAACAGAGAGGCAGAAAAGGAAGAAGTTTGCTGTAAGAAGAGACACAAAGACAGACAGAGAGCGGAGTGGTAAGACAGGTACACAAGCTAGAGAAAGACAGACAGAGAGAGAAGTGGTAAGGCAGACAGAGAGAGGAGTGGTAAGACAGACAGAGAGAGGAGTGAGGAGGGGTAAGACAGGTACACAAGCTAGAGAAAGACAGACAGAGAGAGGAGTGGTAAGACAGACAGAGAGAGGAGTGGTAAGACAGACAGAGAGAGGAGTGAGGAGGGGTAAGACAGGTACATTAGCAAAAGAAAGGCAGACAGAGAGCGGAGTGGTAAGACAGGTACATTAGCAAAAGAAAGACAGACAGAGAGCGGAGTGGTAAGACAGGTACATTAGCAAAAGAAAGACAGACAGAGAGAGGAGTGGTAAGACAGACAGAGAGAGGAGTGGTAAGATAGGTACATTAGCAAGAGAAAGACAGACAGAGTGAGGAGAGAGGAGGGGTAAGACAGACAGAGTGAGGAGGGGTAAGACAGACATAGAGAGAGAGGAGTGGTAAGACAGACAGAGAGAGGAGTGGTAAGACAGACAGAGAGAGAGAGGAGTGGTAAGACAGGTACACAAGCTAGAGAAAGACAGACAGAGTGAGGAGAGAGGAGGGGTAAGACAGGTACACAAGCTAGAGAAAGACAGACAGAGTGAGGAGAGAGGAGTGGTAAGACAGGTACACAAGCTAGAGAAAGACAGACAGAGAGAGAAGTGGTAAGACAGACAGAGAGAGGAGTGGTAAGACAGACAGAGAGAGAGAGGAGTGGTAAGACAGGTACACAAGCTAGAGAAAGACAGACAGAGAGAGAAGTGGTAAGACAGACAGAGAGAGGAGTGGTAAGACAGACAGAGAGAGAGAGGAGTGGTAAGACAGGTACACAAGCTAGAGAAAGACAGACAGAGAGAGAAGTGGTAAGACAGACATAGCGAGAGAGGAGTGGTAAGACAGACAGCGAGAGGAGTGGTAAGACAGACAGAGAGAGGAGTGGTAAGACAGACAGAGAGAGAGAGGAGTGGTAAGACAGACAGAGAGAGGAGTGGTAAGACAGACAGACAGAGAGAGGAGTGGTAAGACAGACAGAGAGAGAGAGGAGTGGTAAGACAGACAGAGAGAGAGAGGAGTGGTAAGACAGACAGAGAGAGGAGTGGTAAGACAGACAGAGAGAGGAGTGGTAAGACAGACAGAGAGCGGAGAGAGGAGGGGTAAGACAGACAGAGAGAGGAGGGGTAAGACAGACAGAGAGCGGAGAGAGGAGGGGTAAGACAGACAGAGAGAGGAGTGGTAAGACAGACAGAGAGCGGAGAGAGGAGGGGTAAGACAGACAGAGAGAGGAGTGGTAAGACAGACAGAGAGAGGAGTGGTAAGACAGACAGAGAGAGGAGTGGTAAGACAGACAGAGAGAGGAGTGGTAAGACAGACAGAGAGAGGAGTGGTAAGACAGACAGAGAGAGGAGTGGTTAGACAGACAGAGAGAGGAGTGAGGAGGGGTAAGACAGACATAGCGAGAGAGGACTGGTAAGACAGACAGAGAGAGGAGTGGTAAGACAGACAGAGAGAGAGAGGAGTGGTAAGACAGACAGAGAGAGGAGTGGTAAGACAGACAGACAGAGAGAGGAGTGGTAAGACAGACAGAGAGAGAGAGGAGTGGTAAGACAGACAGAGAGAGAGAGGAGTGGTAAGACAGACAGAGAGAGGAGTGGTAAGACAGACAGAGAGAGGAGTGGTAAGACAGACAGAGAGAGGAGTGGTAAGACAGACAGAGAGCGGAGAGAGGAGGGGTAAGACAGACAGAGAGAGGAGTGGTAAGACAGACAGAGAGAGGAGAGAGGAGGGGTAAGACAGACAGACAGAGAGAGGAGTGGTAAGACAGACAGAGAGAGGAGTGGTAAGACAGACAGAGAGAGGAGTGGTAAGACAGACAGAGAGAGGAGGGGTAAGACAGACAGAGAGAGGAGTGGTAAGACAGACAGAGAGAGGAGAGAGGAGTGGTAAGACAGACAGAGAGAGGAGTGGTAAGACAGACAGAGAGAGGAGCGGTAAGACAGACAGAGAGAGGAGAGAGGAGTGGTAAGACAGACAGAGAGAGGAGTGGTAAGACAGACAGAGAGAGGAGTGGTAAGACAGACAGAGAGCGGAGAGAGGAGGGGTAAGACAGACAGAGAGCGGAGAGAGGAGGGGTAAGACAGACAGAGAGAGGAGTGGTAAGACAGACAGAGAGCGGAGAGAGGAGGGGTAAGACAGACAGAGAGCGGAGAGAGGAGGGGTAAGACTGACAGAGAGCGGAGAGAGGAGGGGTAAGACAGACAGAGAGAGGAGTGGTAAGACAGACAGACAGAGAGAGGAGTGGTAAGACTGAGATGCAGTGATAGAAGGTAAGAAAGGGGGAAATGTATGTCTACAAGTATAACCAAAAAGTATGGATGAAGAGGGAAAGAGATGGAAAAGAGAGAGAGAGAGATGGAAAAGAGAGAGAGAGAGATGGAAAAGAGAGTGAGCGACATGAAAAAGAGAGTGAGAGAGATGAAAAAGAGTGAGAGATGAAAAAGAGAGTGAGAGAGATGGAAAAGAGAGTGAGCGACATGAAAAAGAGAGTGAGAGAGATGAAAAAGAGTGAGAGATGAAAAAGAGAGTGAGAGAGATGGAAAAGAGAGTGAGCGACATGAAAAAGAGAGAGAGAGATGAAAAAGAGTGAGAGATGAAAAAGAGAGTGAGAGAGATGATAAAGAGAGAGAGAGAGAAGAAAAAGAGAGTGAGAGAGATAGAAAAGAGAGTGAGAGAGATGGAAAAGAGAGTGAGCGACATGAAAAAGAGAGTGAGAGAGATGAAAAAGAGAGTGAGCGTAGTACAGAGTGGGGAGGGAGGGAGAGAATAAGCTCTTCACATAGCAGCATGGATCCTCCATGACACACTCCACCTCACGGCTCAGTGCCAACTCCCAAGGACAGCGCCCGGCCTGACACACTGAGCAGTGCCCACTCCATTTGTAAACCTGCCCCAGCCCACATTAAAGGAGCCGTCCACCATTGGGACACAATACACTTCTGTGTCAAATTCAGTGAATTGCTCCATACGGTCCTCAAGCTCTCCGTTCAGTCTGTGTGCTAAGATACACTCTGGATAGATTTGTGGAGTTACATGAAGTGGATCTTCGATTTAAACCCGACAAAGCCAGAAATCTGGACACATGTAACCGCAGTGAGTGCTGCCACGGTGAATGGGAGACAAACACAGCCGCTCAGACCAGGCCATTAACAATTCCAGCCAATCAACACGCTTCACATAGGCTACATGGAAGGGAGGTGCGCCTTAAATGCATGACAGTTAGGACTGAAATACCATTGATAGTGCTGTAAGTGATATTAGCATTGTTGCTAGCTTGAGTCAGACTTAGCCATCACATTATCTAAAAAGAGAATTTTAAGAGACACATACTCATAGCAGCCATTCTGATGACATACATATCTTAGCCAACACTTCCCTTCAGCATGTGTCTCTTAAAATAGCTCTCTTTTTAGGCTCTCTGGATCAGTTAATGCAGACTAACCACATTGAAATACAGAGAAACTCTTACAAATTCTTAGAAACCCTTTACGTCAGACCCGGGCAAAGTGCGGCCCCAGGGCCATTTGCAGCCCCTTGGCTGTCCCTGACCGGCCCGCGGAGGTCAATGGTAAATTAGGAATCAAAAATTAAACGATACAAATTGATATTACTGTTAATTTGTATACTTATACTATTACATTGCAAGCTTGTTCTTGTGTGCGTGTGTGTGTGTGTGTGTGTGTGTGTGCCATGCGTGTTGGTCGTCTGGGCACACCTTTAATACTGCAAAAACATCCTCATTTTTCATGCTGAATTGAGTTCAGCCTATTGGTCCAGCCCTCCACAACAGTCCCGACTCCCGCTATCTCATGTGGCCCCTTGGGGAAATGAATTGCCCACCCCTGCTTTATGTGCTCATAGCAGCCATATTGATGGCATACATCTTAGCTGTAAAAAAAAAAAAATGCCTTCCAGAAAGAATGGCACCCTTGCTACAGATGATTGAACAGGCTTATAATGTCCCTAATATCTTTCTTTATCTGTTATTAATCTTAATATTCTATTGAAAATCTCAATTCTATTGAGAATCTTACCTTTATTTGAGGTACATTTAATTTGAGAATAGATCAACTAATAGTGAAAACTACATTTTTTAAACAAAATCGCATGTCACAATTATTGGCACCCCAAGAAATTGGAATTCAGGAAATGTAAATGATGTATGCATATTTCACTCGTTTTAAATTGGCCTAAGTGTTAGCTGGTTCCATATTCAGCTTGTCAACAAATACACATGCACCACTATCCATTGGGGCGTCTCAAAGCACGATTTGTATTTACAGTGGTGTAGAAGTTCAATTCAATTAAATTTTAGGTATATAGCGCCATAACAATACAATGGCCCCTAGGCGCTTTACAGAGCCCAGAGCCTGAAGTGAAGTACAGTTCGCAACTTTAGGGGGAGCTCAGTAGCAAAAAACACCAATTATCTCACTATTTAGTCAACAGCCACAGTCTCTGAGGATGGTCAGAGAAGTCAAATAAAATCTCCAAAAACCACAAAGTAAGAATTATAGACTTTGGAAGCATCTTGGGGTCACCATGTCTCCGAATCCACCATGCCAACAAACTGTTTGGAAATTATTCCATAAAAAAAACCCTTTCCTATCGTTTTCTCTCCAGCAAAAGTGATTGGAGTTTGCCAGACACCAGTGAAACTTTAAACTGGGGCTGTGGTGATCTGTGGTCACACGAATCACAAATTGAGTTCTTTG
>NC_137916.1:27147021-27154521 GCF_963457725.1 Sprattus sprattus | reverse complement strand
GCTGCACTTACTCTCCTGCTCGCCTGGATGTGTTGGTCTCCTTCTCCAAATTACACAGGCAGACGAAAACAGGTACACAGCAGAAAAGCACCCCCCCCCACACACACACACACCACACACACACACACACACCTCCCCCTGCATACGCACTGTCTCAGTCTCTCCTTCTCCAAATTACACAGGCAAACGAAAACAGGTACACAACAAGAACGCGCGCCTCCCCCCCCCCACACACACACACACATCTCCCCCTGCATATGCTCAGTCTCAGTCTCTCCTTCTCTCCATCTCTCTCTCTTCCTTTCTCTCGCTCTCTCTCTCTTTCTGTCTGTCTGTCTGTTTGACAGTGTTGGGTTTTGGATGACTCACAGGCGCAACGCCCCCCCCCCCCCCATCCCCTTCCACTGCTGTTCCCTCTTGCAACGTTCCCCCCCCCCATCCCCTTCCACTGCTGTTCCCTCTTGCAACGTTCCCCCCCCCCATCCCCTTCCACTGCTGTTCCCTCTTGCAACGTTCCCCCCCCCATCCCCTTCCACTGCTGTTCCCTCTTGCAACGTTCCCCCCCCCCATCCCCTTCTACTGCTGTTCCCTCTTGCAACGTTCCCCCCCCCATCCCCTTCCACTGCTGTTCCCTCTTGCAACGTTCCCCCCCCCCATCCCCTTCCACTGCTGTTCCCTCTTGCAATGCCCCCCCCCCATCCCCTTCCACTGCTGTTCCCTGTTGCATTCTGTCACAGACCCTAAGAGAGATTGAATGACAACAGATGCCACAAGGTTAAAGACGCAGGTGGATTAGTGACTGATGGCTCAGTGTGTGTGTGTGTGTGTGTGTGTGTGTGTGTGTGTGTGTGTGTGTGTGTGTGTGTGTGTGTGTGTGGCTCAAGCACAGCCTGTGGCATTTGTCAGGGCTCTTCACATCACAGCCGCCACCATGCTGCTTTCTCTGTTGTCAAAGCCTGTAAACATGACCAACAGCCACGCGCTCTCCGGTTACCTGGGAGGCAGCGGTATTCCCAGAGCGGTGTTTGCCGGCGGCACACATTTCCTTTTGTACAATAAGTGTACTCAGTGCATCAATAAGTGTACTCGGGCCGAAATGGGCTTGATGGAGATCTAGATAACTGATTCTTCAGTTATAGGAAATTTGCAAAGAACAATACGATCATTTCAATTAAATGCGGTCACTTCCTGCTTGAGGTTGTTAGCCGGATGGATGTCACTTCCTGGAGGCTATTAAATTAGATTTGAACAGCAGATTTATGTTTCGATGATAATTTGTGCCCTAATGGCTTGCTCTAAGTGCTGCACTGCTTCTCGTAAACACAGAAAGGAACTGAATATGAAATCCCTCACAAAAGAAAGTATTTCTACTCTTAGTCTTTTCTTCACTCTGGTCCAGTCTAGCCTCCTCTACGATATTAGGCCACACTATGCATCCATACTCCCTTCATCTGTGCAATCTGGCCTCACACAACTGAACTGCTGAGGACGGACAGACGGACACATGGATGCTTCGGCAGAAACAAAACAGTCTGCTCACATTCTGTTCAGTTCAGCTCAAGGCTGTTAGCACAGTCGATTCCTAGCTGAGGTACAATAAGGTCCTGATATCTGTGTCAAGCCATGCTGCAATTTCAGTGCAGGTCCTCTGTGGAATAAAGAAATTCCTGCTGGCCATGTCAGCGTGTAAAGATTCAAGGACAGGGGCTTGGACAGTGGCTTTATCCTACACCTGTCCTGTTCAGACAATAATGTGTTTTAAATGTGGCCACAATGACCTTCCTCGCCCAAACAATTCAATGAATATTCCACCCTTCAGGTCAGAGAAACATCTCCTCTCTCTCTCGCTCTATAGGCTAGGTGCACGAAATACTCAGTGTGGGCTGTTTGCTTCCTGTTTAGCCAGGTGTGTTTGAACCTGCCACTATTCTGAATGTAATTAGTGTCTACACGTCCTTCTTTATCGTAACGCTGATTCACTAGGTGCAACACCTAACCAGGTCCGTGTAGACGCTAATTACATTCAGAATAGCGGCAGGTTCAAATACACCTGGCTAAACAGGAAACAAACAGCCCACACTGAGTATTTCGTGCACCTAGCCTGTTGACCAGGGCCAGTGCCACAACTTCAAGCAAGCACTGTCCTTCCACTGAACTATGTCAACTTGGCCAGTAGCGGTGACAAAGTAGTTGATCTGTTTGCTGGCCCAAAGTGCGTGGGACATTTTTAAAAACACATTTAGAGCTCTCGGTGTTGCATCAGCAGTCATTTTCTCACGTAAATCACGCCATCGAGTGTCCACACAACGGAGCGATTCCAGTAAATCTACACCGTCATCATATATCTGCAAATGGCTTTGATGGCACTGAATTAGTCATGGCTGATGGACCGTCCGCCCCCCCCCCCCCCCCCCGCCCTCCCAACCCCCCCACCCTCGTGACTCGTGAGGGTTAGTGGTGGGTGGTGGGCAGTGGTCTCCAGGGGATCTTTGAACAATGATTCAACAAAAGGGCGGGGGCGGGCCATGTGACGGAGACATCGCAGTGACCCTTCATCACAGCTGGCCCCGCTGATCATCGCGTGATGGACAGGGCTATAAACCTCTCTCTCCTGATTGCCTGGGGACGCAACGAGCCCCTGTGGCCTCCTGCCCGGCCAGGAACATGCCTGGTGGATCCTGCCTATATATTATTAAGGGCTGGGATCCTCGTCTTTCTATGTGTTGTGTAAATACAGGTCCTGGGGTTAAGTAACGAGCAATGAGCAGCATGCTGATGATGTCATCCATACCCTATAGCGCACCAGCAAGGGGAGCGGTGTCACAGGGATCATTGCTCGTGTTTGTGTGCATGTGTATGCATGATGCATTTAGTGGTGTGTGTGTGTGTGTGTGTTTGTGTGTTTGTGTGTGTGCGTGTGTGTGTGTGTGTCTGTGTGTGTGTGTGTTTGTGTGTGTGTGTGTTTGTGTGTGTGTGTGTTTGTGTGTGTGTTTGTGTGTGTGTGTGTGTGTGTGTGTGTGTGTGTGTGTGTTTGTGTGTGTGTGTGTGTGTGTGTGTGTGTTTGTGTGTGTGTTTGTGCGTGTGTGTGTGTGTGTGTGTGTGTGTTTGTGTACCTATCTATTTTCTTGAATGTATATGGGTCAGTGTATGTGAGTATGTGAGTGAGTTTGAATGTGAGTTAGAGTGTGTGTGTGTGGAGGCGAAAGCATGGATGATAAAAAGACGTGACATTTAACTGTGGTTATATAATCACCACAACTGTCCAGAGATGGGATGTTGCTGAGATGTTGCTGTGCATACTCGATGATATCGGCATACATTTTTAACTCTGGGATTCACTCCATTT
The DNA here is from genome assembly GCF_963457725.1 of Sprattus sprattus. Classification (NCBI taxonomy): domain Eukaryota; kingdom Metazoa; phylum Chordata; class Actinopteri; order Clupeiformes; family Clupeidae; genus Sprattus; species Sprattus sprattus. The sequence continues at coordinate 27,151,175 of NC_137916.1, read as the reverse complement.
CACACACAGATAGACACAAACAAAATAACATTGGATAATCTGGTTTTAATTTGATTTGCTGTATATTCTAAACCCACTATGTTTACTAACTTCCAAACCGCTACTCTAAGGGCTGTGCAGACAGACAGAGAGGGAGGGAGGGAGAGTTCCTGAAGAAGTCTGTCCATCAGTGGTATTTTGGTGATGGTAATGCATCCGTCCGACGCCATGGTTTTCGGTAATTTCAGCCACTTTAGCATTGCCATTAGAACCCACAAATACATATTACAAATACCAAAAGCTTGCTAATTGTCGGACTTCGCACCGCTTAACAAGCAGCCCTGCTCAAAGAGGGTAATAAAGTGTGGATACAAAACGTTTTTGAATTAATGCATCGCATAACGAGGAATAACACATCAAGATCCGGCACCCGTCTCAATATACTTCCTATACTCTATGGCAGGCGACCTCTCCCTCTACCCCCTTTTCTCTGTACATTCCATATTGTGCTGTTATTTTATTTGATTTGCTGTATATTCTACATATAAGCGTGCTAATTGTCGGACTTCGCACCGCTAAACAAGCAGTCCTTCTCAAAGAGGGTAATAAAGTGTGGATAAATGATTGTCCCCCATGTTCCGGACAGCATGTGTGGAATGCGGTGTTTATACATGGATGTGCTGTTGTGTGTGTGTGTGTGTGTGTGTGTGTGTGTGTGTGTTGCACAGACCTGCGAGACCCTCTCCCTCAAGGTCTGGACATCCCTTTTGCCTGTGAAATCTCTAATCGGCGACAGCTTGGGAAAACAAATCTGCTCCTTAAGCCAGCTCTCCAGCTCTCCAGCCCGCCTCGCATGTTGACACTATCCATCTGCACCGACGCTCTGGAGGAAAACAGGAAGGAAGGATGGCTCTTTCTCTCCTCCACCTGACGGAGAGATGTCGAGGATTGCATCTGACTTCAGAGGGGAGAGAGAGAGAGAGAGAGACCAAAGAGAGAGAGAAAGAGAGGGATATAGATAGGATAAAAGAAGGGCAGAGGGGAGGCAAACACAGAGAGATGTCGAGGTTTGCATCTGACTTCTGAGGGAAAGAGATAGAGAGAGAGAGAGAGAGAGAGAGAGAGAGAGAGAGAGAGAGAGACAAAAGAGAGAGAGAAAGTGAGAGAAATAGATAGGATGAAAGAAGGGCAGAAGAGAGCCAAGCACACAGAGAGAGTAAACAGATAGACCGGGTTTAGAGAGACAGTAGTGTAGGCCGGGGTAAACGCAGGTATACAGAGTATACCCACTTATCTTTCAGTCAGCATCGCGTATACCCACTTCTCAAAACAGGGCGTTTATCCTTTGCTGTATGGGCTGCTTAAAAAAAATTGCAAAATGAATAGTAAACCCGCTTCTCCAAGGACCACTACACCACTGTAGAGAGACAGAGAAGGATAGGAAAGGTCTAGAATGAGAACGAGAGAAGGAAGAAGGCAAAAGGCGCTAGAGAGCTTGATATTTAGCTGGAGCTTTAGCTTTAGCCGCGGCAATGCGATGCAATGCGCTATTGCGCTAGTGACGAAAGAGGGGCACTCTGGCGTGGGCATGCGTCCCACACACTGGGACAGTCCACTGAGTCAACAGCTGACACAACGAGCGCAACACCAGATGCCCCGCATAAACTCTGCCAACCCAACAGATGCACCGGGGTACATATGATCCCCGTCACAGCTTCCTCGGAGAGAGCATGACGACTCAGACATTTACCCCCACATGAAAACACAATCCGTTTCTTTTCCCCCCTCCCCTGTCCCAAGCATTCTGGAGGATGGGGGGGGAGCGGGGAAAAGAGTCTTGGTGCAAAACACAGAGACGCCTGCAGGAGTTAGTTTCCGAGCTTGGCGCGGTTCTTTGTGGTTGTCACAGAGTATGGGATGTGAGGGATTATGGCGGACTTTGCAAAGCAATTGTTTAAAATCCACGGTTTGTGAAATCCATATCTGCTTACTCAGCTCGGTGTCATCTTGAGGTCTGGAGCACAGTGATTTTCAGTGTATTTCTCCCTTCTCGCATCGTCGTTAATAACATCATAGTGATATTACTTGTTGTTAAGATGTTAAGACTCACTCAGACTGTGACTGTATAACCAGAGCTGCAAAAAAAGTTCAAATCTGAGGTAAAAAAAAAAACACCTCATCATCCAAAATTCGCATATCATGGCCAGTAGTAGCTCTCTTGAGGCACCATAAATAGATAGATTGATAGATAAAACTTTATTGCCACACAACAATGTTGGTGGTATTCTTTGGTATATCTATAAACTATGTTATGTTAAATGCATGCAGTACCACTTTTGGATTGGACAGCACTCACAGAATACTGTTTCTTCCGTTAATGATTGAATAGTTCTGGAATGCAGTAGCCATCCGGAGCAGCCGGGGCGGCCCGAGGTCGGGCGGGGGGAGGGGCAACCCCAGGGCAGGGTGTCATCCATCCTGGAGCCCATCCCTCAGGGGAGAGAGCAGATGCTGCCAGCTGGAGGCGGGCTGGAGGCCTCCGTTTACTGTGGCCACCATCACACACACACACACACACACACACACACACACACTCTCACCGCCAGTGTCCCCTTCAGGCCTCCGTTTACTGTGGCCATCGCCGTCAGTGTTTAGTCTCTCACCGCCAGTGTTCCCCCCCAGGCCACTGAGAGAGCAAGGGGAGGGGAGGGGAGGGGGGGACCAGCCCTTCAGCTACACACTTTTTTGAAAAAAAAATGAGAGTCCACTTAAATTCCACCCTCCTCTACATCCCCCCCCCCCCCTCTGCCCCCTCTGCCCAGGCCTGAGTTCAGATGATATCACACCGGGGGAATTGTTTTTGTCTGGGAGTAAACCCACTATGTTTACTAACTTCCAAACCGCTACTCTAAGAGCCGTGCAGACAGACAGAGAGGGAGGGAGAGTTCCTGAAGAAGTCTGTCCATCAGTGGTATTTTGGTGATGGTAATGCATCTGTCCGACGCCATGGTTTTCGGTAATTTCAGCCACTTTAGCATTGCCATTAGAACCCACAAATTGAATTTGCCGTAATGGCTTCTCCACTCCAGGAGCTAGGGGGGGTGAGGGGGGTGGGGGTGAGGGGGGTTTAACAAGCTGACACCATATCCTGGCTGTTGTCTGTGGAAACTCTTTTTGATTCTCCCCCTAGACTAGGCCATTACACACACACACACACACACACACACACACACACACACACACACACACACACACACACACACACAGAAACACACTCCCACACACACTCACAAATACTCTAACCCAGCAGCGGTATTTGTGATATGTGGGACTCTGACACATAAATCACTGCCTCCCTCTCTGTCAGAATATAAAGTGAGAGTAAAATGATCTCATAAACTGTTCTAAGGGCAGCGCCATTACAGTTCTTCACCCGCCATCGTCCAGACAAGCTTTTTTGAAGCACCGATCAGTCACTCCTGACAGGCTAAGAGCCACAGAAGACGCACTTTATCGTCCTAACGATGCATTTAAAAATATCTAAACAAAGCACCGCCACAACAACACGGGCAAAAAAGAGCCTTGGAACCGAAGCAGTGAAAACCGGGCCGTGATTGGTGGAGCTTTTACTGTAACACCACCGTCAGTACGCCATCTGTCATTTGACACTGGCAGACTGGACCATGCGGAGGGAATCATAACCGGCGGTGGAGTATCTTGGCTAAATGACTCTCCAGTAGGCCCTCCGATGAGCCTTTGCTCCGTCTTATCTCGTAGTGATTAACATACTTGCTAATCCCCCTGTGGGCCGCGGATTGCTCCGGTTTTTCCTGTGGCTTCCACGGCCTCGGCCACATTACCTCCGTTACGTCAGTGTGTGTGTGTGTGTGTGTGTGTGTGTGTGTGTGTAATGGCTTAGTCAGAGACACAGTGGGAGATGAGGTGCTTAGATTCATGTCCACTTTGTGGTCAGTTTCCTTCGCATTTTCCTCGCCTTTTTTTCCTCTGAGAGGTGACGTAGCGGCCCCGACCACGACCCCACAGCCCCTTTGTACTACTGTAAGCAAGGGAGATTTCTCATGCGATTCCCGGGCACCAATCTGTGCTTAGCGAGAAAAAAAGCGAGAGAGTGAGCTAGTGTATGTTCACACGGCACGTCGCTGCAATGAGTCATG
>NC_137916.1:27124521-27139521 GCF_963457725.1 Sprattus sprattus | reverse complement strand
GGAGTTCTGATTTAACATGGTGCTGTCATGCTCTTTTTTGTTTAGTTTTTTGTTTTCTTTTGTCTTTTCTATTGCTCCAAGATTCTGGACAGGTCTGTGACCATTGCATAACATCCGCTTGAAATTTACAACATTTTAATACCTCCACCAACAAAGAAATAAAACACAACAACGTAGGAAGGAAAAAAAACACAGGGATGGGGGGGGGGGAAACAAATAGTAGTCAACTGACAGTGGAGAAAGAACAGAGGAGAGCATAGCATAGCATAGCATAGCATAGCATAGCGTAGCAAAGCATAGCATAGCATAGCAGAGCAGAGCATAGCATAGCATAGCATAGCATAGCAGGGCAGAACCAACACATGACGAGGCTGCCCCTGCTGCCCTCAATCCTGGAGAGAAGCCTTATGGCAGCAGGCGAAGAACATGAGGACATGGAGGGGGCGGATGGAGGTCAGGGCAGCAGAGATGGAGATTGACCGATAGATGCTGGTGACGCTCGCGTTCTGCCGTGTTGAGCTTTCAGAGCTGACAGATTACAGAAGCTTTACTCATCACCGCACAACTGTTGGATCTCCATCAGCCATCAGCACAGTTGTCCTCCAACCAGTCTCACTGACCAGCCAGCCAGCCAGCCAGCCAGCCAGACAGCCCCCCCCCCCCCCCCCCCCTCATTCTTGTCACCAAGCACCCACACCTGTTACGCCACAATTAGGGAGGAATGGGTGTTGGAGAAGCTTCTGCGGCTAATCGCCATGACTCCAGGGCTCCCCTCTGGCAGCCTTCTAGCAGTCAAAAGGCCGGAGCTTGATTCCCCACAATGGAGCCAAGAAAGAGGAGTGCCCTGACAGGATTGTGTGTGTGGTGTGTGGTGTGTGTGTGTGTGTGTGTGTGTGTGTGTGTGTGTGTGTGTGTGTGTGTGTGTGTGTGTGCGTGTGTGTGTGTGTGTTAAGCATAAAGTGTAATGACTATTTGTTTCCCCTTGTGTTTGTCACTGGATGCCACCCATACAGCTTTACCGCAGGAAATATAATTTATGAAAAAGGTCAACGCCCTGAATGGGGATAATTCAAGATTCAAATCTTGTTACATTCATTTTCCTTTTTTTATTCAATTATTATTTGCCTTCACCGCTCATGAATAAAAACTGACCTTTTACTTAACACGGCTTTCAGTTTGCTTTCATGGTTCTTCAGTTGGTTCCCTTTCAGGGGTTCAACAATGACTTTTGCTTATTCCAGCTTTGCCCGTCGTGGCTGTAATGAGAACTAGACAAGTGTCGCATATGCAAATGTCAGAGTTAATAACTCCCAGCCTGAGCACCAGAGGGAGGGGAGAGGAGCAACACCATGGCCCAGCCAGAACACCAGAGGGAGGGGAGGGAGGGAGGGAGGGGAGGGGAGCAACACTGTGGCCCTCGCCACCTTCCGTCATTCTCCTCATCCACTAAGGATGATTACACATCCATTTTCCTTCTTAATGTCACCAACCACACCGCAAATACATACATGCACAAACACCCACACAAACAGACATGCACACACACACACACACACACACACACACACACACACACACACACACACACACACACACACACACTCACACGCACGCACACACACACACACACACACACACACACACACACACACACACACGCACACACATATGCACAGTGTTTGGATGCATCTCTTCAGCCTACCTTTTTGATATTCTAATTAACGTGATTACCTAAGTGTGTCACAGAAGCGCACGTGCGTGTGTGTGTGTGTACAACCGAGCGTCCGCCCACCCTCCTCTTGCCTGGTGCCTGAATAATAGATTTGGTTTATACATATTTCACCTCCCCTTGTCAGCAGTGCGCAGGCTCAGTGGATGGCAGGGAAAGCCTCTCTTCAATCCGTGGGGGGATTCCTGGCTTCTCAAGGTCTCACGGATGCACACACACACACACACACGCGCAAACGCAAACACACACCTCCAGGGGAGTATTGATTTCCCATCCCAATGAAATAACTGATAGATTGGAAGTGGTCTGGATAAACAATTTGTTGAGTAACGTTGACTCTGTAGATTGGACATTGAGTGTGAGTGTGTGGGTGTGTTTGTGTGTGTGTGTGAGCGCGTGTGCATATCTGTGCTGTTTCTGGTAAGGGAAAGCGTTGAGGTTGAAGACGGCGCCAATGTTTTACAGTACAAAATTCCTCTTTACTGTATATATTTCTGTTGAAAGAAACAGAAACACACTTAACTGTCTGTGTCCAATCTTCCGTGAGCTTTTAAACGTGCGCCGAGAGGCTAGCGCACGACTGAGGAGCGCAGCGGGGCGCATGTGGGTGTTTCCGCTAGAGTAGCGGCAGCGCCCAAGAGGCCGTCGCGTTCACTGCGTCAGCAGAAACAGCCCCGACAGGAGAGCCATGGGACACGACAACAGGCGACGGGCAGATCGACTTCCTCTGTTTCCTACAGGAATCAACAACAACAAGAACAACAAAAACAAACTAAACTGAAATGATTTCGTCATTTTAACATTTTTCAACAACGACCTTTTCAAAAAATCCAGTACCTGTCCATCACCTGTAGAGACTCTAGGTTAATTAGGGGCTGCATTAACCTTCTGAAATTGACCTTTACCTCGCCCTTCCTTCCCTTCCAGATCCGTCAGCAAACCATCGGTGACCTGTCCGAGAAATGTAATGACAGTGAAGAGCACTGTAATTATCGGCTCTTTTTTTTTATTTTATTATTTTGTCTTTATTTTGGTCATCTGGATATTGACAAGAGTACAATCAAACACGACACATTTAAAATATCTTCAATACACACGTTCCTTACACATTTCTAGGCCAAATATATCATTTTGAACTTGAAAATATCTGTCAATTCTTTGCTGACCAAAGGCTTAATCAATGAAACAAACATGACTAAGGCTGTCTTTTTCAAGCTAAAGTGTATTTACTCTGCGTCCCCAAGTTCTTGGGTGGGGAAATTGAAATGCAGCTGGACCTTTTTGTAAGTTGGGTTTTAACAAACAATTTAGTTATGAATAGTCAAGGAAGTGTCTAGTTCTTACCGGTAATTTTGAATATGTCACAGTCATCTGTTATATACATCTATAGCATGTTTGGTAATGTGGGACAGCACCATTCCTGAGACCTACATTTTTTTTCAGCAGTCACTTCTATCTCACACTATGTGGTCCTTTTATAAACCACTCCCCAATACCCACAACCGCACTGTAACATTTTGACAAGTGAGATCTACAATTTAGGTCATTTTTTCTAGTTTATGTACAACCCCCCCCATCCTCTCAGATCTTAATATATAAACAAGACATACCGCATAGCGCATACCGGTATGTCTGAGTATAAATGTAAGCTGCTATAGTTTGTAGATGTGGTGGCTGTACACTGATAGTGTGCGAGTTACGTTTTGTGTTTTGAAACCTGTCTAGTGAATATGAGGATGAGTCGGACGTTATAACAGATATATTCTCGTGGTATTTTGTGAAATGTACATGTATAAGCAACATTATGAGCTTCATTGTATACCTGTACTTACTAGATTTGGAAAATATGCATGTCTATATAAAATGTAGGATTATAAATTGAAGGCAACAATATCTTTGAATACAATATTAAATGTAGAGTAAATGCTACGTATGGGTGTACAAGTATCACCATTTATAACAGGACAGGGGTATACACTATAATCATAATACGTTTAAATATAGCCAAAAGCACCGATCATGGGGGTCCAAGCAGAGTGTGCAAACTGCCCAAAGTAGCAAAAGGTCGGATGATTTGACCACTTCAAAAGGTGAATGGGGACCGTTTGAATTTTGTAAATGTAAGGATTTAAAGACAAAATGCGCTTTGAAGAATGGACCAAACCACGTCAGAGGAACAGAGAGAAACATGTAACGACATCTTGTGGCAGATTTGTTTGAAATTGGGTAAATAGTGTATTTATGCCATAGTGAATGAGCACACACAATTGTATTTAGATTGGACAGTACATTGGTGGCCATTTTGTCGAGCAAGCAAAATTTAACTTTAGGAAATGTAGCATGAAATGTAGCATAAGCATAAGCATAACAAACATACCAAGCTGAAGCTGTTCTTGAGACATTGACATTTGTCAGTTGGTGTACATCTAAAGAATGTTTTAGTGATGAAGTGTGTCACATTTTGTGAAGTTTGAACTGATATATTACAAGATATTGGCTAGTGAGGTGCTAGTTTTTGCATTAAACATTATTCACTAGGTGGCGCTGTTTCACAAATGAGTTGTAATGAGCTAGGCTATGCGCCTTCTAGAGGTCAACTTTCCATACATTTATTTTTTTATTTTTGATGAAGTGGTTGTCAAGTTAATGCCCAAAAAGTTCTTTGAGCCTTCCCCACTTCAGTGCTAGCGTGAAGGGACATGCCCATTTAGGGACACAAACCTTATATTCCCTATCAGCCATGTTGGGCTACAATAATGCCAAGCTTCCTGTGGAGGGGTGAAGTCTAAGTATATGATATCGTCGACCAAAAATCTGTGAAATAAAACAAACAAACAAACAAAAAACTTTGACCAACACTACAACATTTAAATCCCACCTGCTGGTCCTTGATGTCCCAAAGGTTAGTCGCTTCTGGCCTGTTTTTTTGCAACAACCTGATTGGCCGAGTCACCGATGTACATGAAAGAAGTCTGCAAAGGGTGTGAAACGCTGTGGTAAGGCATTGCTGTTGCTTATTAGATCAGTCCAGGCAGGATACATTATTACAAGCTTATGAGTTTGCACGGTGAAGACGTTTCCTTTACACACTGGTGAAGGTAAGTCATTTTATTTGCATTTACAGTTCCTATATAAATGTGGAGTCATCACCAGTGGTGTAGCGGTCCCTGGAGAAGTGAGTATACTCTTATTTTTTTTTAAGCAGACCATACAGCACAGGATAAACGACCTGTTTTGAGAAGTGGGTATACGCAATGCTGACTGAAAAATGTGTGGGTATACTCCGTATACCTGCGTATACCCTGGACTACACCACTGGTCATCACATGAAACACACTGGCAAAGAAATTGACAAGCCTTGTCTTGCCTTGAGCTGTGCTACTTACTCTTTATACAGCCCAGCCAAGATCCCTTCACTGCATCTTTCCTCCCTTTATACACTTGTCTTGCTTCATTTGTCATTGTTTGAATTCCAACTATTATTCACGGCTCTCTGAGTTAAGGCCTCGCTTTGTTTTTACTATCTAACAAGAAAGAACTGCACAACCAAGATATTATTCCGCTCAATTCAAATTGAGTGGTCAACTCATACCAAAATGTATAAAGCAGATGCTTTACTTCCAGGGAAAGTAACTGGATCTCTGAAGAAGCCAGTGTGAAACATTTTCTCTTCATATTTGCTGATGTGCATATTGTGACCAACTTCCCTGCATAGTAAGATACATTAGATGAATTAACCCACCAATTAAAACACAGAATGCATACATCCAAGAGCTTGATGAAAACATTGCCTAGTTTAGACTTTCATCAGGTATTCTTAAAAAAAGAATCAAGATATATGTTTTTCAATCTTTGCAAATTATGCAGTATAAGCATTTTTATTGTGTGTTCTTAAAATGTTTGTGCAGTTCAACATTGAAACGCCATCGTTCGTTCCAGAAAGGGTTACATAAAGTTAGATTAGGTAAAATTCCCAGATGTAAGTCAGGGAAAATGTTTTAAAAACAAAAAACACATACATATGAAGGGATATCATTCTGTCGCAATGATGTGAGTGGATGGTTATAGCCTGCTCACATACAGCGATGAGACAACGGATCGCTGATAAATGTTATCATTTAGAAAGAGAGCAAAATGGGTCGATTTGGGGACCTGGTGATTTTTACGAGAGAAGATTCCGAGAATCTAGAGATGATCCATTATTGTCCGCATTAAATCGTAAAAATACTATGAATTAGCAGTTTATGCGTTCGAGTCCGTCTGAAACCACGTCACGTTTCAATGCTCCTGGTAAACCAGAAGTTTCGCGTGTCAGATCTGGAGAGACCCTCGAACAACACGGACGCGCAAAATCGCTTTGGCATATTTCTTGGGGTAGTGGTGGACATTCACTCAAGATGTCTAATTGCACAATAAAATAGTGTTTTTTTCGACATTCACGGAAGGAACTGATATCATCGCAGGTTTTGCGCTACATTCGGATTATTGAATCATTTAAGGACAAAATGCACTGGGAGTAGGCAGTATGGATTGCAACGAAAGCCAAACCTTCCCCAGAAAGGATTTGCCTGCGGTACACTGAAAGTGCAGGAAATGCTTATGGGAACTACCAATTCCTTAACTATAAGGTGAGGTTTCATATCAGGAACTTTTTGCTTTAACTACATTTGACTTATTTTGAATTTTCTATGCGTAACAGAGTCCCTGCCGTACTTTTTCACGCAGACAGAATAAAGAAACCCGCATGCTATTGTTTTCTGTACCTGCAAAAGCAAAAGCTTTTTTAATGGATTGATACGGAAACTTGTGTTTAAGCATTGGTGTTTGATTATCTTGGTGTTTGTTTGACGGAGGAGACAAAATACGCTAGAAGTTGTTTCGATCCATTGTGTAACGAGCAAATCGCATCCTATACTGTAGATCGGGGATTGTCCGCACAGCATCACTCCCGTTTACTGTAGTGTCACATACGGGTTAACCAAATAGAAGATATCCCTCACAAAGTAGTTAGCCGACATGTTTTGCTCTCATATGTCAACTCATGGAACTAAAACCTAATTTATAATCTGCACTGCTAAATATGTTAGTTTGCACAAAAGCAACGGTTCGTCTCCCTGTTTCCTGATCACCATCCTTGCAATTGCAGGATATCATTGCCAGACGCTCTATCATGACTGATGGCGAGGGGAGAGAACACTTTCACTTCTTGGAGAGCGATGGGGAGAGAGGACCCAATTCGGCTCTGTACCGGGCGCCCGGTCAGGGCGAAGACACTGGCGATGAAGTGGAGAGAGGTAGCACATGGACCCCTGTCCCCGAGTCTACTCGGGCGCAGGGTTCCAGCGACCCGACTCCGGATCTGGCGTCAGATGATGAGGAGCTGCCTCCTTACCCGGCTCTGGCGCCTGTTGTGTTTTTCTGCATGAAACAGACCACTCGACCACGTAGCTGGTGTCTAAGAATGGTTTGTAATCCATATCCTTTGCATAATGTGCCTTCGTGATGGCGGCCCCTTAATTGCAGGTGACCGGGGTGAGAAAGGCTTTGAAGTGTGTGAGCAAATGTGATGGCAATAAATTGCATTATTTAAACCTAACATATTTTGCCATGCAGGATACAGACGCGATTCAAAGAGTAGCAGGGCATTGCTTCATGCAGATATCAAACAAGTACACTGAGAGTGTTGTTAGCAGATATGCTTCAAAATCCAGAATTTCAAAATCCAGAATTTCAGGAGCAAGAGTGCTTCCCTGAATGGTTAAAATGTGGTTGGGACTTCTGCTGGATAATTATTTATCTTCTTTGCATATTAGTTAATGAGCTTGTTTGAATTAAACTATCTTGAATCCTATGGTGGCTTATAAAAGAACTCCTCATACTCCAGCTTTGCTTTTCTCACATATTTAAACCATCATCTTCAACCAGAGGCAATGGCCTTTCATTTACCACAATATAGAGCACAACTTTATAAATTGCTTGATCATTTGAAGGGAAACTGAAGTTCTCTTTTTGAATCCTATCCTCTGGTGAAATAAGATACAAAGCTTAGTCTTGGGCTTTTATGCTCATATAGCTTGATCTGGAGAAAAACATTGATCTTTGCAGGCAGTGTTGACAAGAAGGCAGTGTTTTCTGGTGTGGTACAGATTGCAATTCATTTAAGCTGGTGATATGAAGGCCTCCTTACATCTAGACAACTGCTCCTCCATTTTGTCATCTGCATTTTGTGTCAATTAGGCTCTTGAGTCTCTGTTCTGTATTTGTGTTTTGCCATAGTGTTTTGTGATTGCTGGTACAGTTGTCAGTCATGCTATAAATCTGTCTAATTGTAAGAGACAGTGGTTCATTTGTAAACATACTGCTCATCATTAATAACACAAGAAATGCATTGAATTCCGTTGACATTCTGAACATATTCAGCAACTCTTATACTTCCTTAGCAGTTCTTTGGTGCGGTGCGATGGTAATGTGGCATTGTGTGTGGTAAAAAGGCATAGTATTTCTCTCATCATAATCATAACATTTGACTTGACCATTGCACTGGAAATGGCAGATTAAGCAGGTTTGTGGTATAATTGCTAATGTTGTTGAAGCCAAAACAAACCCTAATGCAGTCAAAACAATATTGCAGTGCTCACTTTGGGATTCTGTGGAACACACAATTTCCCTCAAGATGTCTTAGGAAAATATGGAAATATTTCCTGACCGGCCTTTCATTTCTGCAGCTTTGGGGGAACTTGCGGGTTTGATTTTCAGTCGTGTATCAGAACTAATGGATCTAGAATAATTAACCATTTAAAGTCTTGTCGGAGATTGGGAAGGGGTTGTTTTATGTCCATTAAAAACCCAGACAGTCATTCTGGAGATTATTATTCATCAGTTAAGATCATTTATATTCTACATTTCCTCTCCCCTCAGGCCCCTTTAACTTGGAAATGGGTTTTTGGCCCCTCAACTGGAAATTATTTTTGTCAGACGAGAGTTATGAAAGTGACTTTTTGGCTCAGTTCATTGTCCCGAAAGCACGACACTGCCGCCTTGGTGAGGAGAAAAAAAAACAGCCTTCATGCATTTACTGCCCCAAAGAGTCCCTGTACTTTCACTCTTATCAGAAGAAATGAATGATAACGCACCCCCCCCCTCCCTGCCCCCCCCCCTTCTTTGTCCATGTTAGGTTTCATGCGTCATGATCAGAGATGTTGATTTGAGAGACACTGCAGGTTCTTGCCCTGCTCTGCTACCCTAGAGACAAATGTAGATAAATATTTGACATGGATAGTCAGACTAGCTTGCGTGTGCGAGATGGGTGGATGGTTCCTGCATGTTTTGATTAGTCATCCATAAGTGCTTCCCCGCCCACGGGGCACGTGCTGAGCCGTAACACTCCCAGTATGTGCAGGGATGATGACTAATTTGTGTACCAGCGTATACATGAGATATTAATGGAAAAGCTCGACTTTGGTGCCTGTTCTTGCTTTGCTATTGTCACGGAAGGCAGCTTATCTCGTGAAGAGCTGTGTCAGTGTAGGCGATAATCGCGACGACTTACTATTGAGGAGCTTTTGAATGAGACGAGTTGAGATTAGATGAGAAGTCAGCTTTTCATAATCGAGGATATCGATATTCAGATTTTTCCTTCCCCTTGCTCGCTTCTTCTCTGTCTTTTAAAATTTTTTGTCAGTGCCAGTAATACTACTAAGTCCACTGTTATTCCAATTCACTGATTTTGGCACACCGACCCATGTGGAGGTGGCTATTGGAAGGCATTCAGCACATCCAATCAGAGAGGAGCATTACGAGTGTGGCTCTGTGTTGCGTCACAATCATTTCCGTCGACCACAAACGCAAAAGCTGTATGTATCCACAACCGCTTTAAAGCTGCTCCCAACAGGACTTCAGCTCCCCTTCATGATAATGTCCCCTCACTGGGTGTGGGGTGCCAACGGATCTTTGACACGTGCACAGATGGGGGGTCCAGTGCTGAATGTTGTGTTCCTGCTGCTCCGAGGTCTGTGGTGTGGTGTGGAGACCCCTGGAGAGGCTCCCTGTGTCCTGGCGATGCCGAATGCTAGATCCAGGCATATGGCTGTGCTAGTTTCAGTCCCTTTCAAACATTCTGTGTTTCTTTTTTGTCCATCGTATGTCTCAAATCAGCAGTTCACTGACTAAGAGAAGAGAATGAGAATGAGGATTAAATGGGGCCAGATCAGATATGGACAACGGCTGAATACTTTTAAGTGGAAAATATGTGCCATTGTTTTATTTTGGAAGTAGACGGTGACATATCCCAGAGACAATAATCCACTGCAACACAGATCCCCCCCCCCCCCCCCACCCCTCTTGCCTCTAATTCTATTTCTCAAGTCAGACATGACAGATGCCTCCAGGAACCCCTCTGTCACAAAAAATTGGTGATGGTCAAATGGTGCTGTTCTTTAAAGTCAAACGCAATCATGTGATTAAGTCTCTCTCTCTCACTCTCTCTCTCTCTCTCTCTCTCTCTCTCTCTCTCTCTCTCTCTCTCTCTCTCGCTCTTTCTCTCGGAAAACGCAATGCTGTGTTAGGCCTCTGCTCTCCGGCTCGCAAATCAGTTCGAAGGTAAACCCAGTCGATGCTCCAGGCTCCTGTCTTTACAAGCCTACTGTGGGCTGTTAGCGGCCTCTCCACTCTCCAACTCCCCAGCAGGGTCAGTAATATGGGGCGACATCGGCTGTCGTTAGGTAATTTATCTATTACTGTGTTTTCGTAGGGAGTGGGTGGCGCTTTCAATCCAGGCAAAGGGTGAGTCGAGCTGAGACTTAATCGGTATAGTGTCCAGTTTTGGGAGCTAGACACACACTGAGTAGGTTGCGGTTTGAGTTTGATTAATTTCAATGCAGCAGGATTGCTGTGTATATCCGTGGGCCTAACTGTTTAGAAAGTGTTTAGAAGAAATGATGTGGAACTAATAAGAGTCGTACAGTCCACCAACTACCCTGCAGGGCTTGCTTTCTTATCAGAGGCATTTCATTTCTAAGATGGTGTCTGAATGTTGTGTTCGCTACACTACGGTGCCTCCAGGTTTAAGGAGGGCAACCTTGTTTTTGGCATCCATCACAAAATGATATTCATTAATGCCCTGTTAGAAAGTTAGCTCTGAAATGCATATGCCTCATCTGGCTGGGACCCTGCCAACACACACCAATTCAGGGCCGTATCCGTTTCTAGAGACCGGGATATTGGATGGGATATTGTAATGCTCAGCTGTAATTATTATTTTCTTTCTTGGCTCTGTTGCCAGTGCCGCTGAATGCTTAATTTTACCTTAGCGGTGTTGTGTTGTGAGAATATCATCTCACTGGGATTTCAGCTTTGTGTTCACCATGCTTGATATGCTGTGTGTGTGTGTGTGTGTGTGTGTTTGTGTGCACGCGCAAGTGTGTGTGTGTGTGTGTGTGTGTGTGTTTGTACCTCAGGGATCTATCTGTGTGCCAGCAGTGTGTCTCATAATTGCTTTGTCAGTGAGACGCCAACGCCTGATCCAAAAATCGGAGTTTTATGGGCAATGGGGGTTCGTCCCCGCTAACAACTATGACATTATACAGCAGATGGCAGCCTGATCCCCAAAACAACCTGGGCACCGCGTCCGCATGTGGGTCAAGTCGGCCTCTGATGAAATCCAGTCTGGTACCACATTCCTTCCGTCAGTTCGGATACATTTTGTGCTTCATATGCGGGACAGATCGTGTGTTGAATTTTGAATAGAATTTGAATTTGAATACTGCATTTAATGTTTCAAGTGCCTTTGACGGAGTATTTGATGAAATCCAGTCTGATACCACATTCCTTGTCAGTTCGGATACATTTTGTGCTTCACATGCTGCACAGATTGTGGGTTGAATTCGAATTTGAATACGACATCGAATTTTTTTTGTCTCAAGTGCCTTTGACGGAGTATTTGTTGTTACGTGGAGGCCGTAAATTCTGTGCTTTATGGCTGTGACTCAGGAGGAGGAGCAGTGTCACTCACAAATGCTGAGATTGCTACTAGATTCCAAGAAATCTCTCCTCCCATATTTCTCATGTGTCAGGCCACCTTCGCTCCCATAAGCTACTGTGGGTCTCAGTCCGTATTGATTTGTTGGAGTAAGGTGTGGCCGAATAGACTTCAGAGCACCTGATTTATTCCCAGGTGATGGTTATAAACAAAAGACTGTGAAGCAAAGGCTTTAATTGAAAAACCTAAGTGGCCATCGATCTGGGGCCCCTGGCATGGAGGGATCCGCCATCCCTGCCCCCTGGTGACAACTGCATCTTGTGTGTGTGTGTGTGTGTGTGTGTGTGTGTGTGTGTGTATGGCCCTCAGTGACTAGAAAGGATGGCATTTCTGTGACTGGTGGGTGGTTTCTGATGGGCATCTCAGGGGAGAGGATGCCAGCTGGGAACACACACACACACACACACACACACACACACACACACACACACACACACACACACACACACACACACACACACACACACACACACACACACACACAGCTAGGAACAGGCAGTGCTTCATGAAGAGGTAGAACACCAGCAATGCCCAGTCATCCTGACGCAGAAAACAGGAGAGATACAGCAGAAAAAAGACGGTATCTCTAGTCAACTCTAACCGCTGAGAAAACATGTAAACAGTACGCAGGACATCCAATCCAAAGTTTGTTTCCCCTTAGTCATTCTGCATTCACCGCAGTCCAGAAACACAGCATGGTTTATTAAAGCTAAGTCATGAGGAAGAAACCCACAGACTGCCATGTGCTATTAGCTGACTTGTTGTTGATTTTATTTATTTTTTATTTCTTTATTTCGTTTTTATGTAACCACCTATCGGAAATGCCTTTGGGTTGCTCCTGTTCCTCATGGGGGCCATTTCAGGACCCTGTTAGTCCTTGTGAGGGGGCCATGCGTGACAAGCAGGCAAAGCTTTGGGCTCGGGGCTTTTAAAACGCCTCTCCCATTTGCCACTCTGCCGGTGACGGCAGCTCCGTAGCTTCACCCCCAAAAACCAAGGCAGCATCTCAGCAGGATAGGATGACGGAGAGGGGGCTGGGGGTGGCCCTGTCGGAGGCCTGCTCTGTCTATGTTGACTCAGCTGTCCGGATGGGTGGGGTGTGGGTTTAATAGTGTGTATGCCCATGCCTGTTGACCAGGTGTTGAGATCAGTCTGGAGCATTGACAGACAGTGACAGTGAACTCGGTCTGGAGATGAGACTCAGGATAAACAAGTGCAAACAGACAGGAGGCACAAAAACAACAACAACTGCATGGTGTAGGACTAGAAGGGTCCTCTGGGCTTACTCCTAATTAGCCTATGCTGGAAATTACCAGAGGTCTTTCTTTTCATTTCACTTTGTTCCTCACCAGAAAATATGAATAAATGATCATAGATTTTTGACGATGAGTTTCTGTAGACCACTTGGTTAAAATGTGCCCCTGTGTTTAGGTGAATTAATCCTGTCGCGTATGTTTTTATGATGCATTGTTGGAAACGTAGTTACCGTGTGTCAAAGAGGGTGAATGAGTGTAGTGTAGTAGTGCCTCACCTCGTGGGACTCCTTGTTTATGGATTTATAGATCTGCTTGTGGTGAGCTGGGGTGTCAATTGCAGATGCGATGATTGTATCATTACGTTTCGTATGTATGTGTTTGGGTAACCACAGCCTGCTCACTCCTGTGTGTTGTGGCTCTGTCCGGCAGCACCAGTGTTGTAGTGGTCCCCAAAGAAGTGGTTATACTCTTAATTTTGCAATTTTTTAAAGCAGCACATAAAGGCACAGGAGAAACGCTCTGTTTTGAGAAGTGGGTATACGCAATGCTGACTGATAAATAAGTGGGTATACTCCGTATACCTGCATATATACCCTGGACTACACCACTGGGCAGCACATCTGGGCGGGCTCCATTCTGTGGGTTTAGGTGAAGTCTAGCTCACAGAGAGATGTCAGTGTGTGTTGTGAGGAGTGGACGTTTGTGCTCTGCATTCACTATGCTCTATGAATGCTTAAATCAATGAATAAATAAAAAAAAAAACTGCTCTGGAGACAGAAAAAAAAAAAGAAGAAAATCCCACACACACACTCACACATATATCAATGGCAAGGTCTTTGTGAGCCGTAGCCATAGGTTGTCATGGCAATGCCGGCAGTGGGCTGGCTTGGAGGGGGCTTCTGCAGAGCATCGACTGCATTGCAAAGCAGCACACTTTGTTGCAACTGCAGAGAGGGTTCGGTGGAAACTGGAAAGCAAAGGCAGGGGAAGGAAGGAAGGAAGGAAGGAAGGAAGGAAGGAATGAAGGAAAAAAAGAAATCCATCTCGCACCGGAGAATGCTGGTCCTGCTGGCCAATGAGGGGACTGAAGGAACTTCAAGGGTTCTGCAGCTCAAGTCATATTGGAGCTTTTTATAAATGCTGAGGTGGGCGCTGGGAAGAAGAGCTTGTGTCAGGTGTTAGCAGTGGTGGCATGTGAAGGAGCCCCCTGGCCCGGGTTTCAAAACGCCAGCAAAGGGAAAGAGCAGGAATGGGCAGATGAGGTCACAAATGGGGGGGGTTAGGGGCCTCTGAGGTGGCCAGGGAGGTGTGTCTGGCGGGGGGGGGGGGGGGGTAGAGGTGGCCAGGGAGGAGGTGGTGTATGGCGGGTGGGGAGGAGGGCAGGTTGGAGGGATGGAGAGCTGGGGGTGAGGGATTGTATGCACTCATGGGCGTTTTCACTGAATTATTGGTTGAGGGGGGATTTCTCCGAGGGAAAGGCACTTACCAGGAACTACCTGGTTGCCAGGCAACAGCACAGCGGCGAAGCCATACGTACACAAGCAGTAGGGGAGAGCGCGGTGCCCCGGCTGACATGCGTGTGCACACTTTGCTGAGTCAATAGCATTTATTATTCATGACTGATGTGAGGAGAGGGGTTGTGCAGTTATGGGTGAAGGGGATAAATGGCATTATTTGCTTTTTCCAGCCCCTATTAACTAGCTCGGGGTTTTGGGCTCTCCGCTCGGCTCGCCCTAATGCTGTTCTGTGCCTGAGAAGCTCAGCTAGACCCACGGATACAGGAAGGTGAGATAAAAACAGGTGGAAAAGACTTTTCCATTTCAGTGGAAAAGAAAGGCGCGGAAAAGTAGCTCGTAAAAAAAAATCAAGTGTCAGGTATCTCCGGGGCCGCGGAGGATTAAAATGGAATCGTGAGCACAGTGTGATCTGCCGAATCACCTGGAAAAGTCTTCTGCTCAGTCGCTCCTGCCAATATCACA
>NC_137916.1:27114521-27119521 GCF_963457725.1 Sprattus sprattus | reverse complement strand
TCCGCGGGGTGAACTCTCTCTCTCCGCTGAAGGTCCAAACAGTTACGGATCCGCATTGTCCTGGGTTGGCGACGAGCAGAAAGGGGTGAGATAAATTGTGAAGTGTGACAATGAAGGTAGTTTATCACCGGGCTTTTTTTGCGATGTCTCTCCCTGAGCTGTTTTGATTACCTTGTAATTGAATCTTTTAAAAAATAATGAGAAACTGAAAAGATTGTTCATAGTTGAAATGACAACCTGGATCCGAGCCCAGAACAGGGCCCGGTTCTATTCCTTGGTGCTGCACAGCCGGGCTTTATAGACCCTTTCCCCGGTGCTCCCCCCGACACAAATTGAATATACAATAGGTGATTTCCTTGGTGGACAGGCTACACAAACAAATCCTTGACCCAGCGTGGGCGCACATGCCCCTGGTAGAGAGTAAGCAAACCAAAAGCTGTTGGATGGAGACCGTGAAGCACAGATGAGATGTGCTGTCAGGAGAAGCACAACATCAGCTTTTGAGAGGTCGGGAACAGCATCCTCTCTTAAAAATTCAACTTAAAAAGAGAGAGTACATAAAAGCACGACCTCAAGAGTGTTACTCAACACTCGCCGCAAAACCTGGAGTGGTGCAACGAGGGTGTGTGTGTGTGTGTGTGTGTGTGTGTGTGTGTGTGTGTGTGTGTGTGTGTGTGTGTGTGTGTGTGTGTGTGTGTGTGTGTGTGTGTTTGTGTGTGTGTGTGTGTGTGTGTGTGTGTGTGTGTGGAGTGGTGCAAGGCATGAGCAAAACAGAGGCGGCTGCGGAGTGCCGTGTGCTCTTTGCCTAGTGCCGTTTGCCGCATGTTGTCTGCACCTCCTTGACTCCGAGCGAGCGCTTTTCTCCTCCTGTTCGCCTCCCTGGAGTCCCCCCGTGGCCCCTCTGTGTGCTTAAATGTGTGGAACAGTCACATCTGTGCAAACAATGCAATTTTAATACAGCTCAGAAAGGATGCGATCAGAAAGGATAGTCGTCCATGTTTTTTTTTTTCGCCCTCTCCTCTAGCAGCTCTTGTGATGGTGGAGAGGGAGCTAGGGGCTTGCACCGTTGGCTTCGGCGTAGAAAAGAAACTTATCCCTGACAACAAGCGCCGGGCTCGCTTGTCCAATCATTTTGGGTAGTTTTCAACCTGCCACATTCTCTCTTTCCCCTCTTGAGTTTGCACATGCTCGGCGTGCTGCTACCTTTGCAGATCAGTTTTTTTAATATTCCCCAGATGTCATGCAGGTGCTGCATTAAAATGGTCTTCCCTAAGAGATGATTGACGGGTCAGAGATGATTGACGGGTCATTGTAAGGGCTGTTACTTTAAAGCTTTTTGAGCCAGGCGTTGAGGTAGATCAACATGGCGAAAAAATCAAGATGTAACGGGGAAACTGCGGTTGAAGAAAGAGATCAAAATCAAAGAGAAGTCCCTGGATGCTCCTCATTTAAGATAATGAAGCGCAGCGCCTGGGTACCAGTGAGCTCTTGGTGCTCTTTCCCTCACACACACACACCCACAGACACAAACACACATACACACACACACACACACACACACACGCACACACACACACTGAGCTCTTGGTGCTCTCCCCTCACACACACACATACCCACAGACACACACACACACACACAGACACACACACACACACACACACACACACACACACACACACACACACACACACACACACACACACACACACACACACATATACACACACACACACACACACACACACACACACACACTGAGCTCCTGGTTCTCTCCCCTCAGCAGAGAGTAATTAAGAGGCCAGTCTCCTCCGCCACTGAGCGTTCACGGTGCGCTCAGCTTCACGCACAGGTAGTCAGGAGAGCTCTCGCGTTTGCCTTCCAAGCAGGGCCACTTTGCCGCCACATTCACCGTCATAAACACCTTTATTATTGCCAGGCCTGGGCCTCTCATTGCTGCTGAAAAAAGGGATGTTTGCGGTTACAAGTTTTTTGTTGTTGTTGTTGCTGTTGCTTGTTTGTTTACTTTGGCCTGGATATAATGAAGGTATTTTGCTCATTCAGTATTGAAGACACTTGTCTGCGAGGTTGGCAGAACATTTGACGGCGGAGTGTGAGAGTTAACTGGAGCTCAATTATGGTCAATTGGGGTCAGGATGCAGAGTGTTTTCCTTCCTCTCTCTCTCTCTCTCTCTCTCTCTCTCTCTCTCTCTCTTTCTTTCTCTCCCTCCTCACTCTCTCACTTTCTTTCTCTCTCTCTCTATCTCTCTCTTTCTTTCTCTCCCTCCTCACTCTCTCCCTTTCATTCTCTCTCTCTCTCTCTCTCTCTCTTTCTTTCTCTCCCTCCTCACTCTCTCACTTTCTTTCTCTCTCTCTCTATCTCTCTCTTTCTTTCTCTCCCTCCTCACTCTCTCCCTTTCTTTCTCTCTCTCTCTCTCTTTCTTTCTCTCCCTCCTCACTCTCTCCCTTTCTTTCTCTCTCTCTCTCTCTCTTTCTCTCCCTCCTCACTCTCCCCCTTTCTCTCTTCTCTCTCTCTCCTTCTCTTTTTTCACTGAGGTGACAGCAGCCTCAGCAGACATTTAAATGACTGAATATAGCCCCCATAAGTCAGCTGTTTGTTTTGAATAATTGAATTAAAGCTGGAACTCGGCAGAGCTTGTTTGTGTAATCCGTGTGACAGGCACTTACGCCATTTATTTAGTGCCCACATCCATACATGCTCAGCCATGTGTTTGCATCCGTGTGTGTGTGTGTGTGTGTGTGTGTGTGTGTGTGTGTGTGTGCCATTTATTTAGTGCCCACATCCATACATGCTCAGCCATGTGTTTGCATCTGTGTGTGTGTGTGTGTGTGTGTGTGTGTGTGCCATTTATTTAGTGCCCCACATCCATACATGCTCACCCACTGCATGCTAGTCCTGAGCACTTAGTTATGCTGGGGCAGTGGACTTGTGCCGGGGGCGGGTTGCTAAATAATTCAGCAGAGATATAGGGGTTAAGGAACACAAAGATTGTGACGTGTATGCTGTAAGACAGGCGAGTCTGAGTGAGAAAACTCTACTCAGAGCAGTATGGATGTGTGTGTGTGTGTGTGTGTGAGTATATGTGTGTTTGTGCATATGTTTGTGTACATGTGTGTATGCGCCTGTGTGTGTGTGTGTGTGTGTGTGTATTTGTGAGTGTGTGCGTGCATGCGTGCAAGAGAGAGAGAGTTCCTGTGTGTGTGTTTGCATCCGTGTGTGTGTGTGTGTGTGTGTGTGTGTGTGTGTGTGTGTGTGTGTGTGTGTGTGTGTGTGTGTGTGTGTGTGTGTTAGTCATCAGGGTTCTGTACCGTGGGCAGATGATCTCACAGAGGGAGGCAAGCTCAGGGCCTCAGCATGTTTCTGCACACCAAAGCACACACACACTGCCCTGGCCCTCTCAGACAGACACAGGGAGAAAGGGGGGAGGAGGAGGAGGCAGACACAGAAAACAGAAAACAGAGAGAGCAGAGGAAGAGAAAACGAGAGAGAGAGAGAGAGAGAGAGGAAAACAGAGTGAAAAAACTGGACAGGAACATACAGAACGAGAGAGTGAGAGAGAGAGAGCGAGTGAGAGAAACAGACAGAGAACCAGTAAGTCAGAGAGAGAGAGAGAGAGAAAGAGAGACGGTGAAAGAGAGAGATTCTCTTTCCTGTCAGGCCCACGACCCTCAGCTGACGTAATGGTGACAGGAGTGTGTGTGTTTGTGCGTTTGTGTGTGTGTGTGTGTGTGTGTGTGGGTGGGGGGGTATCAGCTCTTCCTTTGAGCTGGTGAGGGAAGCTGGTTTAATTGGGCCCAAGGCGAGAGCCGGCAGAGCAAAAGGCTCGGTTCAAATGGCTGGAATCTGGATCCTCTGCCGCAGTCTGTGGAGCTGGTTACCACGGCAACGTTCACCCAGGATGAAAGCCAGTGCTAGAGGATACACATGCACACACACACACTCACACACTCGCACACACACACACACACACACACACACAAAGAAGAAGATCAACTTTGGCCTTGATGGCAAAAAAACACCCCTATCTTCGTCTGTGTTTATGTTTCATCTGGAAGCCATTTATGAACAGAAATCAGCTTTACATACACACACATTCACTCCAAGACACACACACTCGCACACACCTACACACCCCCTGACAGGGTGTTAGTCACTGCGGATAGCAGCTTGTGTAGAAGCGGCGCACACCTGTGACTACTCCTGATCTGGGTGTCCACTGCGAGCAGGCTGAACACAGAGTGTGTGTGTGTGTGTGTGTGTGTGTGTGTGTGTGAACACAGAGACGTGTGAGTCACGCCCATCCACCAGCGGACGGCAAAACTGCTCTTATATTAAACAGAGACAACCCTACTAGCACCCCCCCAAACAAGAAACCTCACTGATATCAGTTTAATTATGTGTGTGTGTGTGTGTGTGTGTGTGTGTGTGTTTCTTGTGTGTGCCACCGTGACTCAGTCTGAGTCAGACCCTTGCCGCGCCGCCCGCCCGGCACCGTATTTCTTCAAGAGCGAGCGGGCTACTTTGGCACGACCCCTGCCAAGAGGACAGTATTTAATTCGGTTTTGCCAGGAACTCTCTCTCGCTCTCTCGTCTTGAAAAATGTCCCCGGACGAGTGACGTCAAACGGGGCTCTCTACCTGACACGGATGAACTGCGAGAGGTTCCTATCACGAGGGACAGAAAGTTCCACAGGGCTTATTTTTAGAAATACGCGTCTATTTCTGGACGGGCTCGCCGATGCCATTTATAATGTGACTGAATAAACATAACAAAAGACAGACGCTGAGGAATACGCCAGCAGACCTTTTTGGAGATGGTGATGATGATGACAACAGTGTCGTTGCTATTGTCGATGATGATGATGATTATGATGATGATGATGATTATTATTATTATTATCGTAATGTCCTGATTGCAGTGTTCTCATTTTCACCCTAGTGTTTGTGTCCTGATGAGGGGAGGA
This sequence comes from Sprattus sprattus, assembly GCF_963457725.1. NCBI lineage: Eukaryota > Metazoa > Chordata > Actinopteri > Clupeiformes > Clupeidae > Sprattus > Sprattus sprattus. Next base: position 27,114,538 of record NC_137916.1, on the reverse strand, counting down.
AGGAAGGAAGGCAGGAG
>NC_137916.1:27097021-27104521 GCF_963457725.1 Sprattus sprattus | reverse complement strand
CACTCAGATGCAATCATGCTTCTGTAATCACGCATTAGCCCTCATCTTCATCTTGACCTTTGACCTCTGATGATGACACATATCTATTCTTAGAGCTCAGCTTGATGGCGGCGCCTGTTTGGCTGCCACGTAGCTAGTCCACGTATTTCAAAATCACCTTCATCGTGACGTACATTGTACTGTCGTTTGATCAGTTGTGTTGGAACATAAGGATCTCCTCTCCTCTCCTCTCCTCTCCTCTTCTCTCTCCTTGTCTCATCTCTCTCCTCTCCTTTCTCTCCTCTCCTCTTCTCTCTCCTTCTCTCATCTCTCTCCTCTCCTTTCTCCTCTCCTCTTCTCTCTCCTTCTCTCATCTCAAGTGTTTATTATGCGGTGCTCACATACTGGTTGGCTGAGTGCATACTTTAATATCACCGCCATAATGTTGTTATTACAACATTTATTATTCTGAGGAATATGTTGCAGTTACATAATGAAGCACAGACCTTGTAGAATTACTGTTTACTACTACCAGATGGCGAGACAGAAACGTAAAAACCCAGTTCCTCCCTCCTTCTCTTTGGCCGAAGCGCTCGCCGTGCTTTTCCCGGCCGGGCTGGGTTGGGTTCTTCTCTAAGCAGTCTTCATCACACAGCAGGTGACCAAGATGCTAAACAGTCGTGTGTGTGACTGCCTGTGTGATAAATGAGTTATCTGCCTGAGAATTAAATCAATTCCCCTTATACCCAACTGAAGAAATCGAATTTACAGGGTGTTTTTTCAATAAACGGCTGTGTTGTTATCCCTTCCCCCCAAGCCAAATATTAATTTTGCTTGTGGCCGGAGACTGCGCAAGCCGGCATGGCGAGAGAGAAAAGGTGGTGTGTGTGTGTGTGTGGGGTGGGGGGGGTTTGTAATATGTCTCAGGGTGGAACCAGAGCATCTCTTATTTTTTTTGTTGTCTCTCTCTTTTGTGCAACCCAGTTTATCTGTTCATGTTCGGTTAGGCCATGCGCACGCTTCATCAGTGTGCTCCCGTGTCTCCGAGGAGAGGGGAGTGTGTGTGTGTGTGTGAGTGTGTGTGTGTGTGTGTGTGTGTGTGTGTGTGTGTGTGTGTGTGTGTGTGTGGTTGTGGTCAGTGTGCTCCTGTGTCTCCGAGGAGGAGCTGGAAAGGCAGAACAATAAGCCTCACGTGAAGAGGAGAGTACAGAGGAGAGGGGAGTGTGTGTGTGTGTGTGTGTGTGGGGGGGGGGACGCTTTCAGATTACAGACTGGCTAGATGAAATTATAGCTTTAGGAGATATCCACGGCTGGTGTTTACACACACACACACACACACACACACACACACAGTATAGATATAATTTGTTGATTTAATTGTCAGTGTGTGCCCTGCCTGCCTCCTGCTGCTTGCCTGCACAGTAACACAAAAGAGGAGCTGGCTTATGGAACTCCGCCAGTGCTGATGTTCTTTTTTCCATTTTTTTTTTTTTAATTTTACACTTATTTCTAAATTTAAATGCTAATACCGCTTCGGAATTAAACCGTTCGGCAGCCCTGTATTCCCCATGTAATTGAGAAAGGGCTTGGCTCCTCACAGAGCCCTGGGAAGAGCTAGTGTGTTCCAGAGCTACTGAGTAGGAGGACAGGTGTGTGTGACGTGTCCCTCTCCTGTGGCTTGGTGGATACACACACACACACACACACACACACACACACACACACACACACACACACACAGCACTGAAGGGCTCTAAAGATGAGAAAATACCTCTGATTCACAATGCTGACCTAATATGGCCAATATGGTCTGTAAGTATTTGAACATTAGCCAAAAGCCTTAAAGCAAGGGGAGCTGTTAGCTAGCACACTCTAATTGTCTTGCATTTATAACCAGATTATACGGATTTATTTTACAATCAGGATTTTTGGGATATATCCTGGAGTTATCAGTGCATTTATCTAATTGATGTCATGTGATTCTTCCTCAAAAAACCAGACCAAATAAGGAGGAAATCAAAGTCCTTAAAATACAGTGTGGTTGGAGATCCAGAATACTGTGAGAATCACTGCTTTGAAATCCGTCTTTCTCAAATGTATCTCAAAGCCACCTCAATAAATAACTCTGCTTTGATTTCCTCCTTATTATAGTTCAGAGTCATTTAGTGCGCGAGAATATGGAGTTCACCCTGCTGGTGTTTGATGTACATCTTTTTTCATGCGAGGCCCACGCCTATGAAATAAGGATGTGTGTGTGTGTGTGTGTGTGTGTGTGTGGTTGGGGTCTAAACGTGCAGAGTGAGAGCCTGCAGTAAGGATGTGTGTGTGTGTGTGTGTGTGTGTGTGTGTGTTTGGGGTCTAAACGTGCAGAGTGAAAGCCTGCAGTATCCCAGGCGTAGGCTTCTCCCACCCACACCAGATTAAGGAGCGCTGCACAGAGCCAGTGGAGGATGCTGTGTGTGTGTGTGTGTGTGTGTGTGTGTGTGTGTGTGGGAACAGTGGCATGGAGGAGAGTGAGGCTCTCGCTACGGGCACCCGCCCCGCCCCGATGCCAGCCTGCCAGCCTGCCTGCCTTTTCCCTTTAATATTCATGATCAAAACACTTAAGGGCTGTCTTACGCTCGTTCGCTTCCCACCGACAGCCACCTCTGCGTGTGTCTCTGTGTGTGTGTGTGTGGGTGTGTGTGTGTGTGTGTGTGTGGTGGGGAGCAGTCCCACCGACAGCCACCTCAAACAACATCTGCGAAAAGGATCAACTCCCCGTCTGAAGCGCGCTGAACCCATTGTCTAAGGCGGATCCAGCCAGCCCAGCCGAAAGGAATACTTATGCAGTGTAGGTGTGGACTTGTCAGGGGTTTGTGTGTGTGTGTGTGTGTGTGTGTGTGTGTGTGTGTGTGTGTGAGTGTGTGTAGGTGTGTGTGTGTGTGAGTGTGTGAGTGTGTGTGTGTGTGTGTGTGTGTAGGTGTGTATGTGTGTGTGTGTGTGTGTGTGTGTGGGTGTGTGTGTGTCCCTGTGTGTGTCTCTGTGTGTGTGTGTGTGTGGGTGTGTGTGTGGGTGTGTGTGTGGTGGGGAGCAGTTAAAAGACTTAGACCACAATCCCTGTGGGAGACGTTCGTTCCTATGGAGACGACCAGAGGAAGGGGAAATAAATTTAATTATTTCTCTCTCTCTCTCTCTCTCTCGTCTTTCGTCCTAGCTCTCCCTGTCTCTCGCGTGTTTCTTTCAGTAGAGGTCAGGTACGTGACGTGTGTGTGTGGAATCATCAAAGGGAGTCTCCCAGAGCAGGAAAGTGTGTTAAAGGTAATCAGGATCTGAAGCGAAAGCTGCGGTCAAAAGAACACAGACAAAAGTATGCTATGGACGCACATATGTGGAGCTCTGTGGACACAGGCAGTACGTGTGTGTGTGTGTGTGTGTGTGTGTGTGTGTGTGTGTGTGTGTGTGTGTGTGTGTGTGTGTGTGTGTGTGTGGGGGGGGGGGGGGGGGTGTGTGGGTGTGTGTGTGTGGACACAGGCAGTACCTGAAAGGATTGAACTTGTCATGAGCTGGCTGTAGTGTAATGTCTGGTGTAACAGGCCTCCATACCAGAGGAGGGAAGAGAAGAGAAGAGACAGAAAGCAAGCTGCTCACAGGCCAGTCCTAATGGAAAAATCCCACCTACTTGATTCTTTCTCAGTACAAAGAAAACAAAACTCTGGTGTCTGCAGAGAGAGAGAGAGAAGGGGGATGCATATAGGCTGTGGAAAATGCAGAAAAACCCTTATGTGGTTTTTATTTACGTAAATTCGTTTTTGTTCATGTGATTTCACCGAATCACTTCTTCAAATGTATCACTAAGTCCCCTTTTTCACTGAAGATCGAGGACTAAATCGTACACATCAGACACCAAACATCCTGGAGAAACTGCACTTTACAAAGAAAAAGACAGATAGCTAAAACCATACCACTGACATGATAGAGAATTTTGACGTCAGTCAGCTTTTCATGCCATATTTCTGCTATATAGCATCTCGCCTGCGGGGCTAACGCGCTCTCTTCTGTATGTGTAAGCACACAAAGCCAGGTGGAAATAGCTTCTTTGATACCCACTGGTCATTTGCATAATGCTTTATCAGAGGATTCGCATTGCACACACTGCATTGTATCTTCGGCTAGATATTTAGGATGAATATACGGGGACATGAAAGCATATTAGACATGCATCCTCTATCTTTATTTATGGAAAGGACAGAATATCCATCCTAGACAAAAAGCTGTGCTTTCCCCAAGATAACACACAGTGCAGGCAAGGCCCTTCCAAACCTAATAAACAGGCTTTTTTAACAAACGACAACAATTATCTCTCAGTATGAATAACTTCCAAATGACACACCTGCTTTACCTGCTTTGATTAATATGACTTCATTATGTCTGAATGGAGCAAGTGATTTCTAGAAGCGTGGCAATTGGGCAGCCATTTTAATTAGCTGGTACTGATTGAAGCTCTCATGCATTCGAGCATTCCCTTTTTTTCATGACCCTCTTTTTTTTTTAGGTCCGCTAATTACCCTTTGAAAGGAATGGTTTGAATGCAGTGCAGAGCATCGGCGTGGGATAAACATAATGTCATAGGCTTCATGTTTAGGCCCAATTAAAGACGTCAGCGTGGAGAAACTGTTAGTAAAATGGAAAATGCAGAGAAGTTTACCAAAGGGCAGGGTTCCGTAAAAACTGTCAACTCAGCAGTACTTGGGGTGCTACGTCATCTAATGGGATCCTTGGGCTTTTTTGGACAGCGTAGATTCTATTGATTAGATTTGATGCCGGTCGTCATCCACCTGTGCCTCATAGATCACTCCTCTTAGAGCTGTGTGTGTATGTGTGTGTGAGAATGTGTATGTCTGCCCATGTGTGTTCTTTGTGTGTGTGTGTGTGTGTGTGTCTGTGTGTGTTTGAAGAAACACCTACGGCCAGAGAGTGGTCACTTACCTGATGGCTGGTTGGCACTCCGTGCCCAGTGGCTCTCTCGACTGATGCCAGCTATGGACAGTTCAAGTGCCAGTTAGTGCAGTTGAGTTTTGCGTTCTTGTTTTTTGGTCGATGTGTAACTCCAAAACAAATGTACCATAATGCCACCACGGTTTCTCAGACTCACATGTGTACGACACAGAGGAGGGAGACAGCAGGCCTCGACACACACACACACACACACACACACACACACACACACACACACATACTCGCCTGTCCTTACTGTGAGCCATGGTGCAGGTGTGCTTTAACCAATTAGCCACAGGTAGAGACGTCACAGAAGCATCTTTTTCTGTACACACGCTGCTGTACAGGTGACAATAACTGTGGCCCTGCTGAACAACAACAACAACCACAGCAACAACAACAACAACAACAAAAGGAAAGCTCAATCACATGACTGCGGGAGGTCTTTGTGATGTTCACACTCCGGGTAGTCACACAGGAAGTTGGTGATGTGCTGCCACCAGTCTCTGCGTTTCTGCTCTCTCCCTGTCCTCGCATTAATCATTACACACTACGCCTCTGTCACTCTGCAGGTGGCCGGTGGGGATCTTCCACTGTCCCAGCTGTTACTAAGCAACCAGGAACCTGTAAAAAAGATAGTAAGAGAGAGCGAGAGAGAGAGAGAGAGAGAGAGAGAGTGTGTGTGTATGAGAGAAAGAGATAGTGTGTGTGTAAGAGACAGATAGGGAAATAGTGTGTAAGTGTGTGTGAGAGAGAGAGAGAGAGAAAGAGAGAGGGTGTGTGTGAGATAGAGAGAGAGAGTATGTCAGTTGTGAGAATCGCTTCATGTGCAATCTAATCACTGTAATCAACAAGAAGCATGTCGGGGGTCTCCTGTCTGTGTGCCGGTGTACCAGGCAGCCTCCTTAATTCACAGCCTCGCTGTGCTTTTATTTGTTGCCTGGGATTTAAGCTGTTAGTGATACCCACGGCGCTGGTCCGTGACCAGACAGGCAGGGTACGCATTCAGCCAAGGGAAAATGAGATGCAGCAGCAGCACACACGCAGAAGGCTGTAGAGATGAAAGAAGTGACAACTTTAGTTTGTTTGTTGTTTATACCTGCTGGTTTTAGAGCTTGTTGGATTTATCTGCCTTGGCTTGTGGCAGGATCCAGAGTGGCGTGTACACAGCTGGCGCGCTCAGGTGGAGGGAACTAGCATCTCTCTGTGGTGCTCAAGAAGAGCACCTCTCTGACTGCCCTGTGTCCTTTAAAGATAGCGCCGTGGGTCGTGGAGAGAGACAGAGAGAGAGAGAGAGGAAGAGAGAGAGAGAGAGAGAGAGAGAGAGAGAGAGAGAGAGACAGTGAGAGAGAGACAGTGACAGTGAGAGAGAGAGAGGGAGAGAGAGAGAGAGACAGAGAGAGACAGTCAGAGAGAGAGAGAGGAAGAAAGAAAGAGGGTGGGAAAGAGGAGGTGGATGTTCCCCATGGAAGGGAGCAGGGAGCAGGGAGCTAGGAGGCTGCATGAAGGCCCCAAGGCCTACTCCTCCAGATGCGCAGCTATTTCTGGATGACTCAGGGGCTCCTGTGGATGTCATTTATCCACACCACACACTCTCTCCTTGGAGTGTCCCCTTTCAGAAACCTGCCTCCATCCCTGGATGTGGAATCTGTTTCATACGTCATTGTAGTGGGAAGCTGTTTCCTCTCTCTTTCTTGCTGATAGCCTTGACTTAAATAGGCCAGTATGCTAGAGTGGGTTTGAAGTGTGTATGAAGCTGTACGTCACCCGTAGGACATTATGTGATTTATTAGCCCTCCCTCATGATATTGTCACAGCTTGTGTCGTTATCTCAATCAGCGACCCAGGAAATACAATGGTGATCTTTATTTCACAACGGTCAAAAGGCAATTATCCATATCACTAGAGGCTGTGCAGCTGCATTGTATTACAAAAATGTGCTGTGCATTGCAATGTCTCAAAAAGAGATTTTTAAAACATATTGATGACTAAATTGAATTGAAGTTTATATATACATATGTATATATCATAGTTTATAGTGTAATGACTACATTAATATAGTTTCCAGTGTCCATTGCTAAGAATGCATTTCTAAAAATAATTAATTTGACCTTCTGTGGAAGAAATTCTGTTATTTTAACTGTGGAGGAACATTCATGCATAAATCTGCTTAAATTAGGGATTTTATTTCATTGTTGTACGTTTTGTTTAAACAGCCCAGTCTCCTGTTCTTTTTGGGACTACTTTACATGACTTTGCCAAGAGCTCGATTATTTATACATTCAAGCATAGTGGACATCCATTCGAAAAGCCAATATTTAGTGAACTGAAAATCACCTGAAGCATTTTAAGCATTTTAAGTGGTTCCAGTGGAATTGCTCAGTCTTGCCATCTATAAACAAGATGAAACTAGTAAGGAAATCTGAAGGATTAACTGAATACTTTTAGTATTTTGATCAGACTTTTACATGTTATTCACGTGTATGCTTAGGTAGGGGAATGTCCTCTTACTAACAATGCAAGTGACAATACAAATCACTTCCT
>NC_137916.1:27089521-27092021 GCF_963457725.1 Sprattus sprattus | reverse complement strand
CCCAAAAAAACTGCTTGAATCTGCACCTTTGCAGCCCTTCCTCCACCGAGTCTGTGTTTGCTCCGGTGAAATATTATTGTTTGCCTCCCCTGCTTCGCTTTGGGTGCTGTGCGGCAGAGAACATTAAGCACTCGGTTGGGAGTTGTTTTTCATCCTTGTCCTGTTTACTGGGCTGACCAAGGAGGTGATGTAACAACTCTAAACCTTTCAGTGGCCCGTTCCTTATTGCTGTAGATCTGGTGGTTCACGTCCTTTAACAGCTCAACGTGGAATGTAAATATTCTGACTACATTTTCTGACTAAATATTCTGTAAATATTCTGACTAAATATTCTGACTAAATATTCTGTAAATATTCTGACTATTCTGATATTCTGAGCCAGAGATTGTCGAATAATAATAATAATAATAATAATTAATTTTATTTATATAGCAAACTTTAACAAACAGAGAAGTCTCAAGGTGCTTAGAATTGAATAAACAGAACAGAACAGAAATTCTCAAGAAATAGCAGTCTGTGTGATTTTGTGTTGTTGTTGCTGAAGTTCCAGTCAGCACCTATGTTACGACCCCCTGCTCCCCTGCAGACATTGCAGTGGCCATGCGTGGCCTGCAGGCAACCGTGGAGATGACGAGTGCCATTGATGGACTGATTATCCACACCTGGGGAGGTGTGGAGTATAAAGCACCAGTGGACACCTGTCTCTTTCTCTCTCTCTCGAGCTGACTATGTCAGAATTGGACGTTACCCCTAGACACGTCGCCATTGAGTTATTTTTGTAGAAAACCGTTGTTGTATGCCTCCAATGTTATTGTTTCGGTCACGAGCCGGCCGAAGCGTAACAACCTACTATGTGTGTATTTACAGCGTTGATGATGAATGGTGCCATCACTCTGTCTGTGTTGTGCCCTCAGAATAAGTGCTTTTTATTTATTGTGATGACAAGCAGCCCAACCTGCCAGAATAACAGTTTGCCTCTTTCTGCTTGGTGCTATTTTTAATTGTGTGACAGAATTATAGCAAACTTTAGACTTCTACCGGCGTGAGTCACTGCCTGTGCTTTGTAGTCATCGATCACTTGAGAGGCAGATGACGAAGCTGCCACGCTTCCAAAAAAAAAAGGAAAAAAAAGAAGGATGGAAAGGCAAGAAAAAAGTTCTGAGTTCTTCGCTCTGACAAAGAGACGTTGGCATATGGCAGCTGTTCACTTGAGTGGTGCGCTCGAGATCAAGACGCTGCGTGGTGCCGAGCCGATCCGAGTCGAGCCAAGCCGGGCCGGGCCGTGACGCAGTTCAGTCTCAGTTCAGTGGAAGGATGATTTCAGCAGGGGCAGGCAGTTTTCCTGGAACAAACCTTTTCTCCTTGTCATCACAGTCAGCTGCCTCATGGGGCTCACTTTAGGTTTTTAGCTCCTCTCTCTCTATCTCTCTCTCTCTTCCCACTCTCTCCTTCTCTCTCTCTCCGTCACTCACCCTCCCTCTCTCTCTCTCTCTCTCTTCTCCCTCTCTCTCCCTTTTCTCTCCTTCTCTCTTCATCTCTCTCTCTCTCTCCCCTCTCTCTCTCTCTCCCTCTCTCTCTCTCCCTCTCCCTCCCTCTCTCTTCCCTCTCTCTCTCTTCCCACTCTCTCCTTCTCTGTCTATCCATCTATCTTCCCTCCTTCTCCTATCCAATCTCTCTCTCTATCTTCCCTTTCTCAGCCTTTCTCTCTCTGTTCTCTGGAAGCACGAAGGCCTGTGCAAAGTGACATCACAGGCACAGCCTGGAAAGTATGTTGCACGCACGCACACACACACACACACACACACACACACACACACACACACACACACACACACACACACACACACACACATGGGGTCGCTCTGTCTGTATGTTTGTATGTTGTGATGTGAGAGAGGGAGAGGAGAGAGAGAGAGAGAGAGAGGAGAGGGAGAGAGCGAGAGAGAGAGGAAGAGCGAGAGAGAGGGAGAGAGAGGGACCTAGATTTGATTAAGCGGCCACAGTCTCAGAGCGTGATGCTTTCCTGGCTGTGTCTGTGGCCGTGCTGATGGCAGAGATGCTCTGGTAGAGCCACAAAACAAGATTGAGCGCAGCATGCAGGCACTGACCCGGACTGACCCTGGACCAGTGGGGAGGGGCAGCACGCTGTTTGCAGACCATGTTCTTTTATCAGGAACATCTCACATGGGCACCACTGATAGAGCTGCTGCTACTGCTGCTGCTACTGCTACTGCTACTGCTACTACTGCTGCTACTGTCAGTGCCTCCATTTTGTGCTGGGTGTGTGTGTTAGTAGTCACATCATAGGACAGAGGAGCCTTTTTGTTATCAGTTGGTCTGAGTAGAGGAGAGGAGAGGAGAGGAGAGGAGAGGAGATGAGAGGAGAGGAGAGGAGAGGAGATGAGAGGAGAGAGGAGAGAGAGGAGAGGGGAGGAGAGGAAAAGAGAAGAGAGAAGAAGAGAAGAAATCAGAAGAGAAGAGAAGAAGAGAAGAGAAGAAA
>NC_137916.1:27080305-27085305 GCF_963457725.1 Sprattus sprattus | reverse complement strand
CACACACACACACACACACACACACACACACACACACCTCCTCCTCTCCGCCAGCCGGATGATGGATGAAGGGCAGGAGAGATGAGTCCTGTGTGTGTTCTCTTTGTGTGTGTGTGTGTGTGTGTGTGTGTGTGTGTGTGTGTGTGTGTGTGTGTGTGTGTGTGTGTTCTCTTTGTGTGTGTGTGTGTGTGTGTGTGTGTGTTCTCTTTGTGTGTGTGTGTGTGTGTGTGTGTGTGTTCTCTTTGTGTGTGTGTGTGTGTGTGTGTGTGTGTTCTCTTTGTGTGTGTGTGTGTGTGTGTGTGTGTGTTCTCTTTGTGTGTGTGTGTGTGTGTGTGTGTGTGTTCTCTTTGTGTGCTCTTGAGGAGGTGAGGGAAGGTTGTGACCTTCAGTGTCTCGTACTGGATCACTGTTCTCCTGTGTGAGGTGTCTATCCCCCTCTCTCTCTGTCTTTCTGTCTCTCTATCTGTCTATCCCTCCCTCTCTGTCTTTCTCTCTGTCTATCTGTCTATCCCTCCTGCTCTGTCTCTCTATCTGTCTATCCCTCCCTCTCTGTCTCTCTATCTGTCTATCCCTCCCTCTCTGTCTCTCTATCTGTCTATCCCTCCCTCTCTGTCTCTCTATCTGTCTATCCCTCCCTCTCTGTCTTTCTGTCTGTCTATCCCTCCATCTCTGTCTCTCTATCTGTCTATCCCTCCCTCTCTGTCTCTCTATCTGTCTATCCCTCCCTCTCTGTCTCTCTATCTGTCTATCCCTCCCTCTCTGTCTCTCTATCTGTCTATCCCTCCCTCTCTGTCTTTCTGTCTGTCCCCATCTCTGCCTTTCTTTATTAGAGGATGAAGAATTACATTTTTCTCTTGAATGTGGTGTTGTATTGCGCAGTGAAATGTTTTTTGCTCTGAAGAACCGAACTTACTTGACTTTTTTATATGTAGTGTTTTATATTAAAAATAAAAAAACTTCTTCAATGCTCTGTGCTCTCTCTTCTCTGTCCCTCTCTTCTCTCTCCCTCTCTACCTTTTTTCTCTTCTCTTCTCTGTCCCTCACCTCTCTATCTCTCTCTACCTTTCTTTCTCTTCTCTGTCCCTCACCTCTCCATCTCTCTGAAAGCTTATGCTGTAAATGAAAGCTTGTGCTGTCCTCCGGCAAAATCCTCGGATGCCCACGCTTGGTTCAAGTTAGCTTGTTCAGAATAACAGACTTGTGGAAGACGGCTTAGCGAAAGAATGTGTTTATTCAATCATAGGCCACGATCAGCTCCATACAACACAAGCATGCACAAGGCACGTCTGCATGTTGAGGAGTCGGTCTCCTTGCTTCTTCTTCTTCTCATTACAAAAAGGTTGTGATTCTTATAGTATGGAATTAACATGTAAACAATACCGAAATGAAAGTAGGAAGTATGACCTAATTTGGTCTGACTCAATTAGGTCTCAATTAATTAAGTGTCTGTCTGGGGTCCTGGCAACCATTGATCTCCAGCTGTTCCTTCCTTCCTGACCCTGGACAATAGCTATTTGATGTCTCAGGGGCCAAATGGTTGGGGAACAGGCCTGCACCCGTCTGTGAGGCCTTAGATGCATATTGACAGAATGGACCTTGCTGTGATTGCATATGACTGAAATCTATGTAATCTAACAACCCCACCCTTTGATCATCAAATATTCTTACATCATGATCACAATAAAAAATGATAAACAAATAACAAAGAAAAATGTAAACAAACACATATATCTCCATAGTGTAGTGGCTAATCATTAGTGTAGTGGTTATTCGTGGTGTTTGTTTTCTAATATGGGTACCAAGTCCCTTATCTTACAGATGAAAGCGAAAAACCTTCTTCGGGAAAATTCTTTCATGATTCTACGATTTATGTAGCAATCCTTACCCCTCGGCAAGCTGCAAGTGGCGACTAGGTACCATCCTTGTTATTCATATGCGATTAAATCTGTGATGTAGTATCGATGGGATCCTTCTTAATGTGGGCTATGTGTGGCGGTCTTGTAGTCATCCTGACAATAATACACTTAGAAAATCTGATCACTGCATAAACGCTCAAAATGGGAACAATAAACATAAAGACATAATCGTCCGAATGATTCCATAGTAGTCTCCCCATGAACCTACCCACCCCAACCAGGTTGCGGTTTCAAACGCTTTACATTTGTGTAAATGTCCTGTATGTATGTGGAAATATTCTTATGTAAGTACAGCACTCCTGCTCCAGTCCGGGGGTAAATGTGAATAGGCATGTTTCTCACAAACGAACATACTCCCATTCATAGCCACCTTGACGTCCGTCTCTTGGTGGCTATCCTATGAGGAGGAGACGTCTGGGGTGAAGATCCATCATAGTCAGGATGATAATTTCCATCCACTCGATGCACTTTGGCGACGTCACTCTCATGTTGCCAGCTGATGTCGTCAAATCAGCTGCTCTGGGTTATGAATTAACAGGTGAAAGCAAAAAATCCCCTTAATTTGTTTGAGTCAAATTATTTCACAGTCCTGCTTTTGCACAGCGACCCATGCATTCCACATGCTGTGAGTGGCGACTATATGCATCTCTGGTCCATCAGTTTCTGATGTCAGGCTTTGAATGTTGTGTCGTCACTGCTGTCCAACGGGTGAGGTCAATCTGGACAACGGTGATGGCTTGGTCAGTGCAGCGGTTCAATGGTCCCTGCGTTCCAGTTCCCCTCATGCTGCACCTTGGACTTGTTCTGAAATACAAACAGAGAAAACAGCGGCAGTATCACATATTCCAAGAATGTGGCATCTCATTCATATGACCAGAACAAACAAACTTTAAAAAAAAACACAACATTGAACATTTAAACTGCCTTAATACTAGGGATCTGACCTTTATCATTAACCCCTATCTCATAGTCATGTCCATACAAGTCATCATCTAAATTCCCATCCAATCATCATATCATTGCTAAAAGTAATGTTATGATTAACACAAAAGTGCATGACTTGAGGTTAGCCGTAATCATGTTTTTTCCTTGCACTCCACCAGAGAGGGTTGTTCTGGGGCCATGCATTATGTGCTGTGGGTGGCATCAGTTCTCCCTGTACAGTGACTGCAGCAGAACAAAGTGTACCTACTTTGAGTGGTCTTTCACACTTCAAAGTATGTTCCCCATCAAGTGGCTCTGGATACCTCCTTACCACTCTGGCTCTCTGGACTGCTCTCGTCAATGTTGTACCGTGCTGACTCTCGTCATTGCAAATATCCAGGTGGTTAAGGGCTCGTTTCTGATAATTATTGACCATGCTTTCATCATCTCTGTTGTTATAGTTAAAATGAGAAGCATGTCTGCCTCTGCCCTGAGACCTGCATTCTCTAGCCCAATGGCCATAATTCTTACACTTACGGCATACATCATGTGATTTTCTTCCCAACCTACATCTAGATGTCCTAGTTCTGATGCTTCTAGGGTCACCTTGATTACCAAATTTCTCATTTCTAAACATGCACTCTGGATCTGTGTGTGTGCCATGGATGCAGACCCTTCTGATCTTTTGTTCTGTGTCACGTTCCATTCGCCTTGCTACACTAATAAGCATCTCAAAGGTGAACGTTGTGTCTTCCCAGCCGGGTGTGGTCAACTTCACAATACTTCTGAGCTCAGGGACAGTATTATGCAAGAAATTTGCCTTCAAGGCACCGTTGTTATTGGTCATAACATTCTCCTCTGTCATCCCGCTCATGCCTGAATGTCTTAAAAATGCTTCAGCAAATCTTTGGGCAAAATCATCCACCGCTTCATTAGCCATCTGTCTACAACCAGATATTTTCCCCCAATCTGTAGTCGCATTGGTAGCCTCCTGAATCCACTCACGGACTGCCTTCCAGCCATTAACTAGGTTCTGTTGATCCTCTCCTAATCCAACATCAACATCTCGCTTCACCTTGTCAGCCTCAGTGTTGTTTAACACAGTGCATAAAAGTGAAACGCCGTCATATGGGTGCAACTGATAAATCTTTTGCAACCGAGTAATCTTGGACCAAATATCCATCCCTGCTTTACGCGGATGTTGCAGATCTTTCGACCATTCGTCAATATCTTGCGGCTTTGCAGATTTATAAGAGTGCAGTACATTTCCACCAGTATATCTGGATGTCAAAGGTCTCAATTTGGCCAAGCCATCATTAACACCTGAGTCATTCATGTCCTTTGACCCACAATTAGCAATTAGCATTGGCATCGTTTCAAAAGCCTCTCGTCTCTCCCTGGGTTCTTTCAGGCTTGCTATGTCTGCCTCGTTCTTAGCCTGTCTTGCTGTTAATGTCTTCACATCATCTGCAATTGCTCGAACTATGCTGCGCCATTCTAGCTCAGTCTTTTCATGTTTCACTTTAGCCAATTCACCTTCAAGTGATGATACCTTATCTCTCTCAATCTTCAGAATTCTGTCTGATTCAATTTTTTCTTGTGCCCTCTGACGGCGCATTAACTGATCTAAGGTAACGAGAGAAAGTTTGATGTTATCCTTCTCGTGCAACAGCTTTTCAAAACTGCGTCTGATGTCATCAAGTGGCCAAAAACCATGGTCGGGCAGAATGTTGTATTGCAGCTCAATCTTTCTCTCAGTCTCATTCAACTTGAGATGACTATTTAAAAAACTCTGTATTGTCTTAATCATGGTATTCTCGTCAAACTCACGCACTGCCAAAACGCCCATCTCCATAATAGGAACGCTTTTGGCCTGGCTGAAACTTCTCATGAACATCTTTGATTTTTAACAGCAAAACAAGCGCGTTTCGCTTCCAGCACTGTAATGCTCCCTCTTAAAACTTCAAACGGATGTTACAAAAAATGCATTTAACAAAAGTAAAACTATGCAACTGGACTTTTGACCAAATCTCTAATAAACCAAATAAACAGAAGTTCTTCACTTCAGCGAGCTCATAGGCTCTCGGACAACGGCCAGCTTGAACTACCAGTTTGAATTCCTTTGACGGCAATTCAAAAACACAACGCTATGAAAATTAC
>NC_137916.1:27072805-27075305 GCF_963457725.1 Sprattus sprattus | reverse complement strand
CAGGCCCTGAGTGTCCCTGATTGGCTATATCTTTGCACGTTCCCTCCCTTTGATTGGCTATATCTATGGACTTTCCCCCCTCTGATTGGCTATATATATGGACATTCCCCTCCTCTGATTGGCTATATCTATGGACCTTCCCCTCCTCTGATTGGCTATATATATGGACATTCCCTCCCCTTTGATTGGCTATATTTATGCATGTTCTCTCTCTCTGATTGGCTATATCTATGCACGTTCTCTCTCTCTGATTGGCTATATCTATGGACTTTCCCCTCCTCTGATTGGCTATATCTATGGACGTCCCCCCCTGTGAACTTGGCCGTGGATGTTCTCCTGTGGCGTTCAGCACCGAAGCGTCACCGATGGATTCCTTCCATCAAGTGCGAACAAGCAGCGCAGTCCAGAAATAAAGAACAGGGACTTCAGAGCAGTGAAGGAGGGGTAGAGCAGTGAAGGAGGGGTAGTTGTGTATCCCTGCAGTGAAGGAGGGGTAGAGCAGTAAAGGAGTGGTAGAGCAGTGAAGGAGCGGTAGAGCAGTGAAGGAAAGGTAGAGCAGTGAAGGAGGGGTAGAGCAGTGAAGGAGGGGTAGAGCAGTGAAGGAGGGGTAGTTGTGTATCCCTGCAGTGAAGGAGGGGTAGAGCAGTAAAGGAGGGGTAGAGCAGTGAAGGAGGGGTAGTTGTGTATCCCTGCAGTGAAGGAGGGGTAGAGCAGTAAAGGAGGGGTAGAGCAGTGAAGGAGGGGTAGAGCAGTGAAGGAGGGGTAGTTGTGTATCCCTGCAGTGAAGGAGGGGTAGTTGTGTATCCCTGCAGTGAAGGAGGGGTAGAGCAGTAAAGGAGGGGTAGAGCAGTGAAGGAGGGGTAGAGCAGTGAAGGAGGGGTAGAGCAGTGAAGGAGGGGTAGTTGTGTATCCCTGCAGTGAAGGAGGGGTAGTTGTGTATCCCTGCAGTGAAGGAGGGGTAGAGCAGTGAAGGAGGGGTAGTTGTGTATCCCTGCAGTGAAGGAGGGGTAGAGCAGTGAAGGAGGGGTAGTTGTGTATCCCTGCAGTGAAGGAGGGGTAGTTGTGTATCCCTGCAGTGAAGGAGGGGTAGAGCAGTGAAGGAGGGGTAGTTGTGTATCCCTGCAGTGAAGGAGGGGTAGTTGTATATCCCTGCGGTAGCCTTTATAGTGTGATGATGACACTGTGTTAGAATATTCAAAGCACCAAGAGGGAGGGATGAGCCTGGCGTCTCTCTTTGTCATCAGCATGCTGTTCTGTGTGTGCGTGTGTGTGCGTGTGTGTGTGTGTGTGTGTGTGTGTGTGTGTGTGTGTGTGTGTGTGTGTGTGTGTGTGTGTGTGTGTGTGTGTGTGTGTGTGTGTGTGTGTGTGTGTGTGTGTGTGTGTGTGTGTGAGTGTGTGTCATCATCAGCATGCTGTTCTGTGCGTGCGTGTGTGTGTGTGTGTGTGTGTGTGTGTGTGTGTGTGTGTGTGTGTGTGTGTGTGTGTGTGTGTGTGTGTGTGTGAGTGTGTGTCATCAGCATGCTGTTCTGTGCGCTTCAGGCTCTTCATGAAGGGAGTTAATGTGGAAACAAGGTCTTGCATTATTCTGTGCCACTCCCTACACACACTCACACACACACACACACACACACACACATGAACCATCGGTATCTCTTTTTAGCTGCACACACACACACACACACACACACAAATCCCGCTTTGTTTTACCTGATTGTTTTACTTGCCTCATTGTTTGTGGTATTTATAAGCATGGGTGGGCATTGTATTTGGGGTTTTGGTCTTAGTTTTATTCTTGCTCCGTGCATAAAGCTGGCAACAAAGAAGCTGCTGCTATCACTGATGCATTACTCGTCACACACACACACACACACACACACACACACACACACACACACACACACACACACACACACACACACACACACACACACACACACACACACACACACACACACACACACACACACACACACACACAAACAAACACACACACACACACACACACACACACACACACACACACACACACACACACACACACACACACACACACACACACACACACACACACTCCACTCCTGAGCCATAAGGCATAGGGGTGGGGGGGGGATCATTTGTGCTTATGTTTCTCCCTGTATATTCCTCCAGACTGTCGCTGCACTCCTCCCTCACGGCTCAAAGGAAGACGTAAAGTTTAATTTGTCGGCAACATCAGCCCACAGCGAGCCTTGATGGCGATCCATTTTAACAACGCAGTGTTTTCTGTTTCGTCGGGGATCTGTGGCTGTCTGTAAAAGTCAAAGTCACGCGCGCCCTCTAGGTCCAAATGCATTGCGCTTAGTTAGCCACAAAGATGGAGTTTCATTGCTCTATCAAGCATTGTTGTGCAGCGCTGGGCTTTAGTTTAGTTTCTAAATGCCTGCCAGAAGTGTAAAAGGACCCAGAGGTGTCAAGGGGTGGGGGTTAGGGGGGGTCGAGGGGTTTATATGCTTGTGCTTAA
>NC_137916.1:27055305-27062805 GCF_963457725.1 Sprattus sprattus | reverse complement strand
AGTGGCGGGGGTGGCAGCAGGGGTCTGAACGGGCACGGCAGGCCGCGGGAGTGCGGGTACTGGCTCAAGGCCGTGCGCAATCTCATCCAGCACCATCAGCACCACCACTGCAACCTGAGCAACGGCAGCCCCTACGGCCAGCAGCAGCGGCAGCAGCAGGGGGTGTCGGAGACCACATCGGGGCCGGGGGAGGCCGTGGAGATGAACACCCTCCACGTCGCCGCCTCCCAGCCCCCTGGTGGCCACACGCAGACGGTGCACAGCGTCTACCAAGGGGACTTCCAGGAGGGCACGTGCATCCCGATCCCGACCCCTGGCGCCACAGCCAACGCGCCACAACAGCTGGGGAGGCTAAACGGGGGCATGAACTATCCCACCATCCTCCCCTCCTTCGCCAGCAACCACAGCAGGGGCAACGCGCCCCCCCTGAGCAACGTAACCATGGGCAACAGCAGGGGGGAGATCAACGCCGACTCGGCGGACTTGGCCGACCCCTTGGAGAGGCTGCAGCAGTTGACGGGGGAACCAAGTAAGGCCCTTTTCTTTCCCTCTTTATCCCCCCCCCTCCTCTCCCCCCCCACCCCCTGCTCCTCGTATATGTTCACCTTGTTTAGCCCCCCGGTAAGACAAGGGAGCTCCAACCAGACGCCCTCTCGAGCACCACTTTAAAGCGATGACAGAAAATCCATGCCTCACATGAAACAGTCGTTAACGGAATCCTTATAGGGCTTCACCGGCGACTGTTTTCCACCGGTGGCTCGAGCCGAGGAAATATGGTGGGGGCCAATTAGTGAGTGATTAATACGACCTTCGAGTACACGGCGGATCTTAAAGAACATCGGAACATTATGGAAAGGTTCTCTGTCTGTCCTCCTCTTTGCGAGATGAATCTGTTTCAGGAAGCAGTGTGCAACTTCACAGAAAAGAAAGGCAAGATAAGATGAGAGGCGTATTTTATCTCCGCGATGTTATCGGTGTTCGGGCCCGTTGCAGATAACGTCAGCGGGTCCTCATGAAGAATGCATGGTACCCAGGGCCTCGGTGATAGAGAGTGTAGAGAGGATTGCTTTCTATCTGTGTGTGCTTACATCAGCTCGCTCTGGCGGGAGGTAGTTTACCGGTCGCCGATCGCCCGCTGTCTGCCGCATGTGCTGAGAGAAGCAGCAACTGGCCAGGTGTTTTTCTTCACCGCGTCCGCCCGGCTCACTTAAAAGCTTGTCAGCGATCACTCGCTTAAGTAATGTGCTAAAAGGATTTCTGTCTCTGGGCTGATAACAAATAGACACGAAGGCAAACGTTTTTCAGCCTCGGACCTCGTGTCCTCGTGCCAACAGTCATTTCTGATTATAGCGCGACTCACCTCCGTTTCAACTCATTATAACGCAAATGGGAGATGTGATCATCAGAAACGCCTAGAGCCAGAGGCGGAAAACAGCAGTCGACTACAAAGCCCTATAAGGATTCTATCGACGACACATTTGAGGCATGGATTTTCTGTCGCAGCTCTAAAGTGTTGCTTGAGCGGGCGTCTGGTTGGAGCTCTCTGATCTAACCCGGGGCTATACGAGGTGAACATACTGTATATGAGCAGCTATGTAATGCGGTATGATGAGAAGGGGGACACGAAGCATGACTGAGGCCACCAGGAATGCATTAGGAAGCCATCGAAAAAGATCTGCAGTTTTCTGTGACGAGTTACTCCATTTTGAGAGGTTAGGGTGGGAAAAAACGTAATCTGCTCGACAAAGCTGTCCATTATTGGATCTCGCTGAAAGTAACCTTATAGTCAGTCCCCCAGATAGCCCCCATAGATGGCATTCCGCCTCCACTGACCTGTGTAATCAGTCCAATGAAGCTAATTAGTGGAAATTAGCACCTGTATACTTCACAAAATAGGCAGCACAATAAAATAAACCTTTAGGTGGCCAGTCAGAGTCAGCTGTTCAGGGAATAAATGAACAGGATGATTCAGAGCTTCTCGGAGAGGAAAGGACACGAAGCACTTACAGAAACTCTAAAGCAGTCCTACAATTAGTGCTTTCAACCTCTCTGTCCTCCAGAGAGAAAAATAGACCCGGGACACCTCTAGAAACTCAAGGGGAAGTCCTGGCCGTGTATCAAAATTCTCTGCTTTAGTTTGTTGGCACTGGTGTGTGTTAGTCCTCTCGGAACATAGGCCATTGATGAATTGCTTCCACCCTTGTCTGTCCTGAGCCATCCTCTCCAGCTGTTTCCACGTCAGCCCCTTCTTCTTGAATTCCTGCTCTGTGCTCCTTCTCCAGGTGTTTTTGGGTCGTCCTCTACCCCCGTTTGCCTTGTGGGTTCCATGTCAGTGCATGTTTTTGTTATTGCTGTTGTGTTTCTTCTGGAAGCGCCATGATCGTGTTGCTTCCAATGGCTGTGGGCCGTCGTCTGCGCAGTTGAATACATGTGTTGTTGTTGTTGTTGCTGTTGAATACATGTGTTGTTGTTGTTGTTGCTGTTGCAGGTCATGAAGGTCAGCACCGTTTGCTGCTGCAGATGGTGGGCGTGGTGCCCAGCCCTCTGCTCTTCCAGCTGGTCAGCTGCCTGTACTGCTCGCGCGTGATGGAGGGCATGGAGCAGGAGTTCGCCGAGTCGGAGAGCGCCAAGACGGAGGCCGACACCGTGCACGAGCTCGCCCACGGCGCGGACGGGAGGAGGGGTCGCCGACACCGACGCCCCAAGACGATGGTGGGCCGCAACTGCTTGGTCCAGGCCTGGGAGGACCTGGGGACCAGGCTGAACTGCATCGTGGACAGCAAGTACTTCAACCGCGGGATCATGATCGCCATCCTCATCAACACGCTGAGCATGGGCATCGAGTACCACCAGCAGGTGAGGGAGGCGCCCGCCGGGGCTTCCTTTGCGTCTCCGCCGGCTCAACCCCCCCGGCTGCACGTTCGCTCCCCCCGCGTTAGAAAAACGACACGAGTGAAACTGTGAGCCGGTTACTGTTGTTAGCAACACAGGGGCACGTCTGGCTATTTTCATCTGCGGTTGCTTTGTTTGGAGCGTAGCTAACAGATAGGAGGTATACAACAGAGGGAGTGTTATCTGTGACCAAAAGCAAACCACCACCTCCACCCCACCCCCCCTTCACCAACCCTCGACACACACACACACACACACACACACACAATCCCACCCCCAGACCTCCAGGCCCAATCCAAGCTGCTCAGAGTGGAAGTAAAGACATCTGGACTGCCATGTCTGTCTGTCTGGCTTTTATCTCCGTCTGAACAATGCACCCATACCCACCCCCTGCCCCCCCCCCCCCCCCTAAAGTATTTCATTGGTGTACACAGAGGGGTTATGGCTATTTATTGTTCATTCATAAACACTCAAGGGGGGGAGGAGCGGTAGAAGCATAGCCTTATTGGGCTAACTGTAGGGTATGCGTGTAGGGTAGCGTGTGTAAGTGCCCCATGCTAGCGTACTGTGTGGGAGAAGCTGTGCTCTGCTGGGCTACCAGGGGCCCTGGTGGCTGTAGTCGGTATGACAGCCTGCACCCAAGTCTAATTTTTGATGGTTGTTTGAGACTCATCCGGCCTGATTTGAGACTCATCCGGCCTGATTTGAGACTCATCCGGCCTGATTTGTGTCGTTCACTGCAGTGCCAGGCCCTGGGAGGATAGAGGGGAAGAGTTGCTGATGTTGTCGGACGTCCAGTAACCTAGTTACAGGGCGGAAATTCGCTGCAGCTGCTGCCGTGCGGGGCAGTTCAGTGGGAGTGCTTGGTCATGAAGACGAGGGAAATGAATGGAGGTGGGCGTGAGGTCTCGGCTTTGTTTGTTAACAGGGAGAAGGCGGAGATGACAGGATGATTGGCTGGCTGCGGGTTTGGCAATGGGGGTCAGTGTGGCAGGATCCGCACCAGTGGGAGTGGGCGTATACGTACCCCCAAAAAGCAGGTTAATGCCAACCGTCATTCTCTAAAGAGGATCACAGACAGCAGCTGCGGTGCTATTTTGCTGGTGAATACCTGAAGACTAAAATACATACTAAGGCTCTGTTAAAAACGCTATTTATGGAAACCCTTCTGAAAGTGCCTCGTGGGTGAATTTCACCTACCTTACCACTGCTGGGATGTCAAATGTAGTGTTGCCATGGCAGTTGATAGCTTTTGTAAAGGGGTCAGATGTGTGAAGATGCTCTTATACATGCAGTAGTGAGGCCTGACTGGTACTCCAGTGGCCTGCAATAGAAGAGATATTTTTGACTCATCATCTTTTTTGTGCGGCACGTCGCTAGCCTCCACAGAGGAAGTACAGTATCACAGCTAATTCATTTATTATATTTTATTATTATTATATATCTATTTTTCGCACTGCACTGTCAAAATGCTGGTGCATGAGGACAGGGCGAGGTCAACTCTTAACGCAGTCCCAGTGTTACTCTTAGATAGAGAGACAGAAGAAAGACAGAGAGAAGAAGGAGGAGTAGGACTAGACAGTACTTTGTCACATTTGCACCTTACAGGAGCATCCTCCAGCTCTCCGTTCCCACCCTGACCGAACACCATCACTGGAGAAAATGGGTTTGCTTCACTCCCAGGTAGTAACTTTAGCCAAAAAAATAAAACGGTATACTAAAAAAAAAAGAAAACCGCAGCATTTCCACTGCCTTCCCTCTGTGTGGCCTCTGAGTGTGTGTGTGTGTGTGTATGTGTGTGTGTGTGTGTGTGTGTGTGTGTGTGTGTGTGTGTGTGTGTGTGTGTGTGTGTGTGTGTGTGTGTGTGTGTGTGTGTGTGTGTGTGTGTGTGTGTGTGTGTGTGGCGGGAAGGACTGTGGCGAAGTGTAATCCCAGAGGACAGCCGTCTCTCGTGTTGCCCTGACGGAGAGCTCTGTGGCCGGCTTAGGATGTAATAACACTCTGTAAAGAATAGCAGCTCTTCATCATGGCTGGCCTGTGCAGTGCATTATCTAGCGTGCTAACTCTGCGCTTATCCCCACTCAGCAGGGTAACAGGAGCTGAGGCAACAAAACACAGCGCATGATTTAATGTAAACAGTGTATATGTGTTTGTGTGTGTCTCTGTCTGTGTGTGTGTGTGTGTCTCTGTGTGTGTGTGTGTGTGTGTGTGTGTGTGTGTGTGTGTGTGTGTGTGTGTGTGCAGACCTCATTTGACACAGAGCAGAGCACTAAAGGAAGTTAGGAAGTGTAGAATGAGAGAGAATCTGTTCTAGAAAGTTCCTTCAAGTGGATGAGTAGAGCTATTTCAACCCAACGAAGAGATCACACTGCTTTGAATGAACTCACTGACTGATAAAACAGTGGATGCTAATGTTAGCCTCAGCAGGCGTGTGTGAAGCCTTAGTCTATATACGTAGGTAACAGAGTAGTACTTTAGATACGTTATTGATCCCCTCAGTAGGCGTGTGTGAGGCCTTAGTCTATATACGTAGGTAACAGAGTAGTACTTTAGATACGTTATTGATCCCCTCAGTCAGGGCTGGACTGGGACAAAAAATCGGCCCGGGCATTTTGAACCAGACCGGCCCACTTAATTCGATAACACACCCTTTGGTCTCTCGAATGTCTACACACCAACCAGGCTTTTAGCTAGCAGGGCGTCTGCCCTATCGTCTACAAAAAAATAAGAAGAAATGGGACGCCCTACTTTTAGGCAGGACGGCCTAAAGACGCCCTATTTTTCTCCCGTTTTACCTGTTACTTTCGCTGAATGTGATCAAAATTCACCGTTTCAGTCGCTTCAGCGAGGTCTAGAATCATATGCCCTGCCAATTAGAAAATAGCATTGCTGTATTCCCGCTACAACAACGTTACATCATGATTCCAACGAAACATTGATTCATGGGCTCGCAGAAGCTACAGAAGACAGCTGTCTCACCGCACGTCACTGAACCTACTACTTTATGAGTTCAACAAGAGTTTGTGTGTTAAGGTGGTGGTCTTAATTAATCTAAATTCAATACAATACAATACAATACAATATACATCATACACTTTAAAGCTTTGTTCAGAATACGGAGGTTTAAGATCGGTCGATATTTTCCGTCCTTTTTTGGAACCAGAAAATAGCGACTGAAGAACCCCCTGTTCTCGTCTACGAGAGGTACAGACTGTATTGCTCCCTTACCTAGAATGGAGTCTATTTCCTCCTGTAGGAAACGCGCTTGATGAGGTGGCACTAACGTTTGTACCACGCCCCTGAACTTCGGGGGGCAAACTGGAGCGTATAACGGGCTATCATAATTCGCTATCTGGACAAATTGGCATATTTTCATAGGGTTTGGGAATACTGGGCTTTCGGAACATTGACATGGCACCGCGCACCAATAGGCTAAGGGGCTTGCCCACCACTCAAAGACACAACATAGAGTGTAGGCTAACGGCTGGCTGTTTCAGAGTAGAGTAGGCTGAGGGCTAGCAACAGCTACAGACTTGTCTTGTATTTACAATGCAAACGAACTTGGCCATAGAACATAGGTCCTAAGTCAAACATATTTTAGAGACGTTTGAATTCATGATCAGTAAGCTTACCGTAGGTCGTTGTATCGTATCTCCCTGGCTGTCGCCACCAGTAGGCCTATCACTTTCATCCACGGTACCTGATGATGGCCCTGCCGTGGCAAACATTTCCGATATTTTGGCACATTTGGCAGTGTAGGCTTGAAAAGCAAGCCTCTTCTTATCTCGCAGTTTCTCCGCACCCTCTTTTCGCTTTCTCTCCATTTTGGACTGGAGGATTCTAACGAAACGTGCGTTTCTGTGCACCGCCCAAGCCAAAGGTAGAAGGTGTTTGGTGACATGATTGGACGAGCCCCTTGTCACTAAAGAAGACAGCCAATGGGCCGCAGACTAGCATGCGCTTGTCAAGCATGTCAAGGCCATGGGCCACGCTGAGTTTGTTTCCCGTCCTAATGCATTATGTAGGCAGGTCCAAACCGAAAGGGGTTGGTGTTGGGTCAGCCCAGGGGATGTGATTGGGCCAGCCCAGTGTCAATAGGGCCGCTCATGAACTACTTTCGTGGGCCAGCCGGTCAGACCATTATATGGGGGGAAAAAAAAATTCTAAAATTTTTTTTATTTTTATTTTTTTTTAAATAATAAATTCGGGACTCTCGGCCCATATTGCACCTCGGCCCACCGGGAAAACGCCCGGTATGCCAGATTGCCAGTCCAGCCCTGCCCTCAGTAGGCGTGTGTGAGGCCTTAGTCTATATAGGTAGGTAACAGAGTAGTACTTTAGATACGATATTGATCCCCTGAGGGAAATTAGGATTCTTAATTTAACCCATCTGTTGGCAGTGAAAAGACACACAACCACTAGGAGTATTGAGCGCACACACACAAACACACACACACACACACACAAACACACACGCACACACGCACACACGCACACACACACACACACACACACACACACACACACACACACACAGAGCAGCGGGCAGCCTTTTGGGCCTCAGAACCTCTTAGTTAGGTGGTCAAACTTCACGGCCACATAGAGTCC
>NC_137916.1:27032805-27035305 GCF_963457725.1 Sprattus sprattus | reverse complement strand
GCCAGTTTATGCTTCATTGTAATGGGATTCAGTTGAATGCACTTTTTTGCACAAGTGTGACACATCCCACAGTTGATTGTGCAGCGTTAGACATGTGTCTTAACGTGCCTGGTGAAAGGGTCTGGCATGTACATGCAAATAAGTATTTTGCAAAGTCTAAGTGACTCTACTCTTGCAGTTAGGACTACTTTCCACTGCCAGCAGGCTCAGGCTGCTTACTGAGTCCTTGTAAAACAAAACCGGCAGTTATATGGTGAGCGTGTTCATAAAGAAGGTAAATTTAATAATCTTTATGTTTCTCTCTCCCCCCAGGAACGGTGGTTTCTGTCTATCTCCAATTACGTTTTCACTGTGATCTTCATCGCTGAAATGACTGTCAAGGTGTGGAGAAACCCTACCTCCTAAAACAAAATGGACGTTATTCTAAACATGCAGTCAGGATTTTATTCAGTCAAACCTTTGTATCCAGCATGTCACATACATCAGTCAGTCACACACACACACACACACACACACACACTCTCGCTCTCTCTCTCTCACACACACACTCTCTCTCTCACTCACACACATACATTCAGGTATATTTGCTCATCTGAAAGATATTCATGCTGCTAATATGCCATTAGGTTGACTAACATGTGCTTCAACCTAATTCCTGGTTTCCAGTAAGAAATATGGGATGGACAAAATATTGAGACATTCTGCTTGCGATACATTATCGATACACTGAAACCAAATATTGATATATTTTTTTCAAACTCAAGACAGTTTGAAGTGACTTTTTTACCTAACCATTATGGTTCTTCTGAGCATCACTTCATTCTGCCATCAAGTCAGCGTCTTGATAGAGATAGCTGTAATGAAAATGGTAGCGATGAAGACAGAAATAGACAAGAATTTACAGTTACTGGCTGATTTCAGAGTATACGTTGCATTGTTTCTTTTTTGTGAAATGTGATACCTTTTCTTTTTCGCCGATGTTGTAATATGTCAATATCACAGGAAAAATATTGTGATAAATCGGTACGTGAGATAATCTGTGATGCCCACTCCTATAGTAAGAAACGTTCAAACGTATCTGGTAAGTTAGTGAATGCTTGCCCTTAACAAGTCTTTTTCCCCCCATGTCAGGTGGTGGCTCTTGGTTTCTACTCAGGAAAAGACACCTATCTCCAGAGCACCTGGAATGTGCTGGACGGCATGCTGGTCTTCGTGTCCCTCGTGGACATCGTGGTGTCCCTGTCCTCTGGCGGGAACCGCATCCTGGGAATCCTGCGAGTGCTCCGACTCCTGAGGACGCTTCGGCCGCTCAGGTGCGCTCCAATGCTCCGACGCTCCGGGCTCGTCCAGAGAGAGCAGCCGGGTTTCCATCCATCCTTTTCTAACGAATTTTGAACATTCGAAATGGGAAGTGGAAATGCTTGAAATTCACAAATTCACATCTAATCTTGTAAATCGAATGTGAATTTAGTTCGCTAGAGCGGGGGATGGATGGACTCCCTTGTCGCTTAGGGTAAAATGTGACTTTCTTACGTGTTTTTTTTATGTTCCCCGCACAACCACAGCGTTCACAATTCCTGCCGTTAGGAGAGTGTCAATTTTTGAATTGCATAACACAGCTGATGGAATATTAAATATTTTAGTGAGTTGGATGGGAACCCAACCTGTGACATGGGGGTGATATAGAGAGGCATGATTTGATGCTGCTGTTGTCATGGTCCTAGGCAGGTTTGAACCTATAGAGGCAGTGGGTTTCATAGATGTGTTTACATAGATGCTTGATTTGCCTTTTGGTGCGGCTTCATCAGGGCTTCACATAATTTCACCCAATGACATCACATATTATAAGCTACCTGTCAATATTACCCCCGATCGGTTATGAGCAAACCAAAACTTTTTGGTTTATAAAATTATACAAACGTTTTATTCCTGAGATGTATAGTCAGCCGCTTTAAACCCACTCACTCTGAAGTCTTGATCTATGAAATTTGGTCGTAAATTGAATTGCATCTCATCGGAGCCTGTTCTGACATATTGAATAGAATATGGTTTATGAATGAGGCCCAACATCTTTTCTTTAAAACTTATTAAAAAAAACATTCAATTCAGCAATAACAAGGAACAAAGAAACCACAACAACACTAATCAATAGGTCTGGGGGGGTCATGTGAAACATAAACGTATCGGTCTGTCCTTGTGAACTTCCCTGAGAAGGTCTTGATGCTGTATTCACAACAGGCTAATCAGTCGAGCTCCAGGCCTGAAGCTGGTGGTCGAGACCCTGTTCTCATCGTTGCGACCGATCGGAAACATCGTATTGATCTGCTGCGCCTTCTTCATCGTCTTTGGCATCCTGGGAGTTCAGGTAAAGTGTGTGTGTGTGTGTGTGTGTGTGTGTGTGTGTGTGTGTGTGTGTGTGTGTGTGTGTGTGTGTGTGTGTGTGTACAACCTCTCGTTTTTTAGCGGAGATTGTTTTGTTGAATAACGAGAACTGGCATGA
>NC_137916.1:27020305-27027805 GCF_963457725.1 Sprattus sprattus | reverse complement strand
ACCGACAGCCTAAGGTTAACCCCCTCCTCCTCCTCCTCCTCTTCATCCTCGTCCTCTCTCCTTATAAATCCTCCTGTTAACTCCCCCCTCCTCTTCATCCTCATCCTCTCTCCTTATGAATCCTCCTGTTAACCCCCCCCCCCCCCTCCTCATCCTCTCATCTGTACTTATCTATCCTCTCTTGTGAATTTTCTCTTGCTTCACTTTTCTTTTCAGCCATCTATTCTGTTCTTTACTGTTTATTATATCTGTCACCTCTTTCCTATGTCTTTTTTTCTTCGTCTCTTTTCTGCCTTTGCTATTGTATCCTGTTCTCTCCTTCACCTTCCGCTATCGTGGCCTAAATCGTTCCTGCCTTGTTCACCGTCACGATTCATTTCAGGTGTCCCAGACTGTGTTTCACAGAGCCTCATAACAATGTCTCTCTGTTCCTGTAGTACCTTGACAAGGGTCTGGCGTACTGCAACTACGTCTTCACGATCTTCTTCGTCATCGAGGCCCTGCTCAAACTCGTCGCGTTCGGCATCCGGCGGTTCTTTAAAGACAGGTACAGAACACCCGAGCAGTCATCCGTGCTCATCACGCGTAAGAAGAACAGAAGGAAGACTTCAGAGTGTGTGTTGTGACGGTTTTAGTCCACAGCGCTATGCTACAGCACACACACACACACACACACACACACACACACACACACACACACACACACACACACACACACACACACACACACAGACACACACACTTCACACGCTCCAGAGGAGAGACAGACACGAGACACATGCATTCAGTTAGTTTGCACAAGCCCCTTTTCTTCTCCCGGCTGGTTGTTGCTGTTGTTGTACATGATGAGCATCCAGACACTAATCTGAGGCAAAAGCATGGATAAAAGGATCCTTCCATTTAAAACAAGCTCATGGAGGCATCCCCCCCCGAGGCCCGGCCTTAAAAGCCTTACCGTGTTCTTCGCCATGTTGGGTTTCTGTTGCCTCTCAGGGCTCTAAGCCTGCTCCTGTCATCCTCAGACCCTTCAGCAGTGATGATGCCTCTCAGGCACACACACACACACACACACACACACACACACACACACACACACACCACACTACCCTCCTCTCCTCACACCAGTTCTGATGCCTCTCAGGCTCTCATTCTGCTCCTGTCATTCTGAGACCCTTCGGCAGTACAACTGTCACCTTGTGTGAGTGTCTGTTGGGACTCTCTGCCCCCCCCCCCCCCCCTAACCCCCTCCACCACCCTTCCCACATTAAAACCCCAACCCCCACCCAGCCCCCTCACCCAAAGATTTGTTAAAGATTAAAGATTAGTTTTTGGCCTAGGATAGGTCAGTGCAGAGTTGGACAGGAAATGAGAGAGAGAAGAGGTGGGGAGTGGACAGGAGAAATGGCATCGGGCCGGATTCGAACCTGTGACCTCCTTGAGCTTCAAGCCTGGATGTGGTTGAGGCTACTGTGTGAGCTACAGTGCCCCCCCCCCCCCCCCCAGAATCTTCATTAAGATTTACATTTACATTTAGTCATTTAGCAGACGCTTTTGTCCAAATCTTTTTGGACACTTTTGTCCATAAGATGCCGCCTAGAGGTGCCAGTGGGGGTTGGTGGAGACTGCAGGGGTGCCGGGCCGTGGGCACGCACGCGGGCACCAGCCGGCAGCGAGGCTCTGCCATTGGTCTAGGAAGGAGACAAGGCTCTGCCATTGGTCTAGGAAGGAGACAAGGCTCTGCCATTGGTCTAGGAAGGAGACAAGGCTCTGCCATTGGTCTAGGAAGGAGACAAGGCTCTGCCATTGGTCTAGGAAGGAGACAAGGCTCTGCCATTGGTCTAGGAAGGAGACAAGGCTCTGCCATTGGTCTAGGAAGGAGACAAGAGGATCAAATTAGGAGTGAACACAAACACGTACTAAACTGCATAATAACAAGATGTGAATCAGGATATTAGACAGGACACTGCATTGAGGAAATTCAGTATTAGTAAAAAAGGATCAGGATCAGGATATTAGACAGGACATTGTATTGAGGAAATTCAATAATAGTAAAAAAAGGCATAGCAATTGGCCAGAAAATGTCAACTTGACTACCCCCCCCCCCCCAGCCCCTCCCTAACAACTAATATTTTAAGTTTCTAAAAATAAAATAAGATCAATTCCTAGACATAGACACTGCCCTGTTTTTAGATCAAAGATTTGACCCAGGTCTGTATTCCCTGTGACTGATGACTTTATGAATGTTAAAGTGACAGTACAGTTTAATGATCTCTTAATCACTTGTGCATAATGCATTAAATTACAGCATGTTTAACTGTGTGATTCATCAGGTACCCTGAGTTTGGATAACACATTAGTTTCAATTAGGAAAGACTGAATGAAATGAAATTAGATTTGATATCCAGATTCTCATCACTGCACATTTACATGTGGATGGTGTAGACGCTCAGAAACCAGAGACATTCAATTAGCTGTTCCCTGTTAGAGCCATTTAGCATGCTGTCCCTCATCAATGCAATAAGTCTTGTGATAAATCTCCTGCACACGCACACAAGATTTAGATCAGTGTGCTTGTGTGAGTGAGTGTGTGTGTTTTTGTGTGTTTTTGTGTGTATGTGAGTACGCGTGTGTATGTGAGTACGCGTGTCTGTGTGTGTGTGAATACATGTGTGTGTGTGTGTATGTGAGTACGTATGAGTGTGTGTGTGTGTGTGTGTGTGTGTGTGTGTGTGTGTGTGTGTGTGTGTGTGTGTGTGCGTGTGTGTGTGTGTCTGCCTGCGTATAATGTTTCCATTGGCCCGTGACAGATGGAATCAGCTGGACCTGGCCATTGTCCTGCTCTCCATCGTTGGGATCATCCTGGAGGAGTTGAAGATGAACTCCGTCCTTCCCATCAACCCCACGATCATACGCATCATGAGGGTCCTGAGGATCGCCAGAGGTACGGCTTCAGTCTCTCCTCACACCACACACTACCCTCCTCCACGGCACACACACACACACACACACACACCACACCACACACACACACACACACACGTAGCTGCAGGTACTCCTCACACCAAACTACCCTCCTCCACAGCTGTGGAATTCTCAGGGTGGGGGTGTCAAAAGTGATGGACAGGGTGTATCCAGTTCATGAAAACGTTTACGGGGAGGGAAAGAAAATTGTGAAAGTGTCTGCGTGTTTGTTTTTTTCTACTTTACACTGATTGGATTGCCTTGCCTGTCTGCCTGAACTCAGCAGAAGTGTGATTGGGATCTTTAGGTCACACATCTACACGACATCCGTCACTCCCTTTGTGCTTCCGTAGGAGTGTTTCTGAGGGAAACGTGGCGTGTTGAGATGACACGGTCCTCCTTTGTTTCTGCCCTGTGCAGAACTGATAGCATTGCCTGTGTGAACTAGTTCATTTACATTTACATTTAGTCATTTAGCAGATGCTTTTGTCCCAAGCAACATACAAGGGAGAGAACAGTCAAGCTAAGAGCAATCAAACCTGGTGTAACAATAAATACTGCTTTTTTAAGCAATATAAAACGACATAGAAAGAAAAAGAAGTGTGGGACTGTCACGGCTTAAGTGCAAGTTAAGCCAAGGTGCCAGTTAGGAAGGGAGGTTCAAATGACTGAGAACTGAAAAACACCTCAGGGCTGTTGGTAAGAATGCCTTTGCTGAAAGTCCTTTTGTTTGTTACATTCTTTACCACAATCGGTTTGACACTTCATGCAGCTCTTTACATAAAATATCGATATACTGAAGTTGTCACTGAGGAGGTTTTCCCACGATTACTGTGGTATTTGTAAGTCATTTACCACACTCAATAATGGCCTCTCCAGTATTGTGAGGCCAGAAAGTTTGTTTTTCATGTCATAGCAGATGCTCTGCTTGAAATATTTGCTGGGTTTTGGGGGATTGCAGAGGTGGATAATATATTTACCAAAGATTATTCTTTAACGATTCAAGGTGAGGGAGAATATTACAGTACTGTAAATGTAAAGTTTATTAAAAAAACTGACAATTACAAAGGAAACAATGGATCAGCATTTGGGCCACAGTAGACTTAGTACACACACACGTACACACACGTACACACACACACACACGTACACACACACACACACACACACACACACACATACACACACACACACACACACACACACACACACACACACACACACACACACACACACATATATGTACACATAGTATACCACAGATATTTTAGCATAGGGCCGTCACTAAACACATTACAACATCTCAGATTGATTTGGTTGGTTGTACAACATGCACTGCTTTCTTTATTTGCAATGCAACACTAATCCATGCAAAAATAGAGGATATGGCGACACATAATATACACCTTTTGCAGTGTTTGTATTTGTGTGTGTTTCTCAGTCATTGTATTTTGAGTGATAAGGCAGAGAAAATGTGCTATAGTTATGGCAGCACAAGTCACTTCTGGGTGAAGTATGAAGTGTTTTGGTGGTTGTAGTGCATATTGCACCTAAGGTGAACTGAGGTGTGTGTTTGTAAAGCACACTGTGTGAAAAGTTATAGAAAAGGTGGACATGGTATTTAGACAAGCTTATAGAAAATTGTTGTACTGTAAATGGAATACACCTGTACAAAAGTATTTTTCTTCAATAATCCACAGAGTGCTTGGTGGCAGTCATTTAAAATGGTCTGCATATTTGCTCTGATTCGATCAGTGATAGACTTAGCTTTCTTGATTATCTGATGTAGACTGCTCTTATCTTCTGTAGGTAGATTACCCCAGTAACATAAGCTGCCTAATGTCACACTACTCTACACCGCACTGTTATAAAACATGTGCACAATCTTATCACGAACACCAGAGCACCTGTGTTTTCTTTAAAAGCACAACTGTGTCTATGCTCTTTTGAATATATCATTAGAGGTCCAGTCTTTTTTGCACTCTATAATGGTGCACAGTTATTTGAATTATCGAAGTCTTTTTTTTTTAAACATAGAGGAGATACCATTACTCAAGCACAGAATCCATTTGGAATGGAATAGAGCAGTGGTGTAGTCCAGGGTATACGCAGGTATACGGAGTATACCCACTTTTTTTCAGTCAGCATTGCGTATACCCACTTCTCAAAACAGGGCGTTTATCCTGTGCTGTATGGGCTGCTTAAAAACATTGAGAGTATACCCACTTCTCCAGGGACCACTACACCACTGGAAGAGAGAATGGGAATAAGATGGTTTACTGGGGAGAGTGGTAGAGAGAATGGGAATAAGATGGTTTACTGGGGAGAGTGGTAGAGAGAATGGGAATAAGATGGTTTACTGGGGAGAGTGGTAGAGAGAATGGGAATAAGATGGTTTACTGGGGAGAGTGGTAGAGATAATGGGAATAAGATGGTTTACTGAGGAGAGTGGTAGAGAGAATGGGAATAAGATGGTTTACTGGGGAGAGTGGTAGAGAGAATGGGAATAAGATGGTTTACTGAGGAGAGTGGTAGAGAGAATGGGAATAAGATGGTTTCCGGAGAAGAGAGAAAGAGAGAATGGGAATAAGAGAGAGAGAGATGTTCTCCTGAGAAGAGTGGTAGATAAATTGAGATGAAGTGGTGATGTAACGTGACCCGTTGTCCTGTGTTTCCCACAGTGCTGAAACTGTTAAAGATGGCCACAGGCATGAGGGCTCTGCTGGATACTGTGATGCAGGCTTTACCTCAGGTAAATCCACCTGTGTGTGTGTGTGTGTGTGTGTGTGTGTGTGTGTGTGTGTGTGTGTGTGTGTGTGTGTGTTTGTGTGTCTGTTTGTTTGTTTATTTACATACATTGATTTAATCCATACATAATCATATGCTATATGATCTGGGTCTATAATGAAACCATTGTGTTTGTACGGGTAAGATAGAAAATATAATACTAAATTCTATACAGAATGTGTCAGAGTGTGATGTGTGTGTGTGTGTGTGTGTGTGTGAGAGAGAGAGCGAGAGCGAGAGAGAGAGAGAGAGAGAGAGAGAGAGAGAGAGAGAGAGGGTAATATGACAAATGTGTAGCTTTTATGATCAGCTCTTTTTGATTATTATTCTGTGCACCACTCAGTGTGTCTGTTTGTCTATGTCTATGTGAGCGTGTGAAGGTATGTGTGTGTGTGTGAGCGTGTGAAGGTGTGTGTGTGTGTGTGTGTGTGTGTGTGTGTGAGTGTGTGTGTGCGCGCTGGCGCTCATGATTGATCGCTCAATATACTTTAGCTCACTAATGCTCTCTCTCTCTCTTTCTCCCTCCCTCCCTCTCTTTCTCTCTCTCTTTCGCTCTCTCTCTCTCTCTCTCTCTCCGTGCTTTAGGTGGGGAATCTGGGCCTCCTCTTCATGCTGCTTTTCTTCATTTATGCAGCGCTCGGAGTGGAGCTGTTCGGAAAACTGGGTCAGTGCCGCTCTCTCTCTCTCATCCCATCCACCACCTCCCGTCCCTAAACACTCGCTCGCTCAGCCTGCGCTACCCAGCGCTTTTACAGCGCTCACTTCTTCTTTATTTATTTTTATCACTTGTATTAAAACCGGGAGATAGTGTAGCGATTTGAACTGGGAGAGCTCAAGGGCAGTTATGTTACAGATAGACTCACACCACTGAAAGCATCGCTTTCTATCTCAGGCAGTGCTTTTTTTTCCTCCTTATTTTTGAGCAAATTGAGCTCAGGCAATCATCTTGAGAATTGAGCAAGTGTCTTGCACTGATAGAAGCCTTCCGTGTGTTTGTGTGTGTGTGTGTGTGTGTGTTTGCAGGAGTGTATGTGTTTGTGAGGGAGGGAGGGAGGGAGAGAGGGAGAGAGAGAGAGAGAGAGTGAGAGTGTATTTGTGTGTGTTTGTGAGGGAGGAGAGAAGAGAGAGAGAGAGGGGGAGAGAGAGAGAGAGAGAGAGAGAGAGAGAGAGAGAAAGAGAGTGTATTTGTGTGTGTGGCTACCCCCTGGGGCTTGATCAGGCTCCGCTGTGGGTAGTCTCTTCTCATGAAGGCTTGGCATTATCAGTTGAAATGACAGGATTAAGATGCAGTTTTTGAAGGGCAGGCTAACTTCGATTCATCCCTTGAGCCACTACCCAGAACGGGAATCGATTCTAATCATCCTGTGTCTAATCACAAAGCATCCAGACCCACTCCAGTGTGTGCCTCTGTTTGTTGTGGAGAATCAAATGCTTGTTTTTGTGGCATCTGATGCCCTTCTCCTTAATGACACAACATTTCCTGATGTGATGAGCATTCGTTCGACCGCAGCTGAATAATAATAAAATAATAATACATTTGATTTAAAGCGCCTTTCATGACACCCAAGGTCGCTTCACAAACAATCATCTCATTACAATTACAATCATCTCATAGAAAAAAATAATAAATAAATAAATGAAAAAAATGACTAATTGTTTGACTAGCTGTCTCTTTATGGTGGTTCATTCTAGAATGCACGGACGACAACCCCTGCGAAGGCCTGAACAGATACGCCACATTCCGTAACTTCG
>NC_137916.1:26950305-27015305 GCF_963457725.1 Sprattus sprattus | reverse complement strand
CCTCGCCGCTGCTGGCGCCTAGCCTGACCACCACCACCAGCAGCAGCAACAGCAACAGCAACAGCCCCAGCGGCTCGATGTTCGACTCGTCCGACCCCACTGACGAGGAGGTGCGCTGCATCAACAGCGCGGCCAAACTGTGGTCGGGGGGGCCGGCAGTAGCGGCGGAAGGAGGGGGCGGGGAGGGGGGGCCACGCAGCCACTCGCTCTCGCCCTACGCCGCCGCTGCGGACTCCTCCCTCCAGCTGGCCAAGAACTGTGGCAGCGCCAGCAGCCTGGTGGCCCTCAGGGACAAGGACCTGAAGAAGTTCTTCAGCGTGGACACCAAAGGCTTCCTGGATAAGCCGTTGGCGTGCGGTACGGGCGGGGACGACACGCGTCGCCACTCCATCGAGATCTGCCCCTCGATGGAGGACGCCGAGGACGCGTTCGACCAGGCGCTGGCGGAGATCCGGCACCCACCCATGCGCGGCAAGTCCCTCCACATTCCCAGGAAGAAGAAGATGAGTCCCCCCTGCATCTCCGTGGAGGCCCCTCAGGAGGCCGGCGCGAGCCCCGTTCCGCACGCGTCGAACGCGTCGAAGAGCAGCACGTTGTTACGCCGAAGGACACCCTCGAGCGAACAGGTGCAGCGGGACTCACTGGACCTTCTGGAGCACCAGGTGCCCCCAAACCAGCCTCTCCTGAGCAAGCAGGACATGCTGCAGGCCGCCGAGTACCAGGCCCTGCCACAGATCACCTTTGACCCGACCGACCCTAGGGACATGGACATGGGCGGTGTGACGAGCCCCCTGCTGGACACTGATCCACGTCCGCGCCCCTCTCCCTTTGACAGTCGACTCGAGGAGTCGACGGATTTTTGCTCTCCAAACAGGACAGCCTTGTGACGTAATTAAAAAAAAAAAAACGAGTGGGAGCCAGCCACATTTATTTGTGTGACGTGAGTCACGGTGCACATTCTTCGAGGAGAGGTCTGTGAATGGCACGGCATTGACCCATCGGTTTCAGTAGCCAAAGTTCAAAAAACTTTGTTGCATTGTTTGCCCCAGGCTTGACACTGGTCATCTAAAGCCTGCCAGGAAAAGGCAGTCGCACCGCGGGTGGTCAAGCTCTCGACCTGACAAGCGAACGGGGCAAGGTGTTGCGGACACTGGTTATGCAATTTCAGGTTTCCGTCTGGAACTCTGACATGTATGTTAGTCCTGCGCTCAGTCACATTGATCTGGGCGCTGGATGCTTGTCAACATTCATTTACACTGTTTCGTCTTGGGATCACGTTTGCCCACGGTTGTCATGGCCCACGGTTGTCATTTTCCTTGTAAAAGAGTATAGAAGAGGAACACGAGTAAGAGCTGTACACATTCAGTACTGTAGGTCTTACGGTCTTAATAGAAGAAATATTGTTTCAACGACAGAAATAGCTCTATTCATATCCACATATTTTTATAGAGATCTATAATGTTTTTTGCACATATCGATTTGAATTTCGAGTTGGATGTTCTTTTTGTTGTCCTCCTGTGAATGTACGTTTCTTTTTTAAAGAAGGTCAAGAAGCAGTGGGATCGATTCCAGTCAATTTAGACCTACTGATATTGAAATACTTTTTATTTTTTTATTGGGAGGCGGGGGGTAATGACAATGTCAGTGTAGATCCGACGAAAACCAAACTACAAACAATCTGTAGCCTGAGTGCAATATACTGTGTGTGTTTATGTCAGTCTGCCCTGCTAGGTTGCTCATGTTTTGCCACCATACACACGCGCGCGCACACACGCACACACACACACACAGACACACACACACACACAGGGACACACAGGGACACAGAGGCTCAGAAACACACTTACACACACACACACATAAACGCAAACATATAAACACACACACACACACACACACAGGCGCACACACACAAACATATAGGCACACACACACACACACACACACACACACCCACATTGGTTTGCGTGTCACAGACACAGCCCTTTGCCATATACTCAGGTTCATCTCAAAGTGAATGAAAGACATCTGTGTCTCACTGTAGTCACTCGCATTATCTCGTTTCCAAAGGAATTCTTGTGACTCATGCTAAACTCTCCTGCGGCATGCATGTGAAGGACTAACTAAAAACTTTAAAAAAAATAGTTGTGATACTTTGCAAGATTCATTTTGTCCTCTTTCTCCTTACGATGTTTTATAACTTTGTACCCTGTAAAAAAAAAAAGACAAGAGAAGCTGTTGTATTTATTTGCAAAAAGGATGATTGGTTAAAAATTGATTGAAGCTTTTGGTGACAAGCTGACTGTCACAAGTCTGTCCTGTGAGACCTTTCAGGTTTTGGATTGGTCTCTGGGTTTGTGTCTTTTCCTCAGCTTCAAGCAAGTTGTTTTTTTCCACCATTTTGGTGGAGTGTTGTATATTAGCTCGGGTGAATGAGAGAGGTGGACTTCATTTGTGTATAGCTTAACCATACGATTACTTTTGGTATTCATTTCCCTACATGACTGCAGGGAAGTCACACATTTGTAATCATTTCTCCAGGACTGAACCTCACCTCAGCTGTCAGTATAGCGAGAACCCACGTCCCATTTGCTCATCACTCTATCAATCCAGTTTGCTAGTTCAAATAGTTGATGCAGCTCATGAATTGTAGTAATTTATTCATACCCTCAATTTTTGAATCCTCTAAAAAAAAATGAAGTTTAAAAAAAATGCATGCTCTATGAAAACTACAAAAAAATATTAATAAAACAGCTGGATGTTTTTTTTTTTTAAGATCTTTTGATATTGCAATTTGCAAATGTTCTCATTTGTAGAATTGACTACCTAATTGCACTAGGCTGTTATGACTAGATATTCCTCTTTGTAGTACTGATGAAAACCCACTTATTTATTGTCTAATACAATATTTTATGGTAATCAATATCTACAAAAGGGGGAGGCAGTCATTGAAAAAAAAAAAAAAAAAAAACATGGTTGGTTCAACTGTGCTTGCTTTGTGGGGTATTTATCAGAGGATTGAATCTTAGCAGCTTGAACTGAAAGTTTAATTCCCTTCACTTGTGACAATCCACCCGAAGAGGATGGTATCCTAAGGGAAATGAAGCACAGGGGAGCCAAACCAGGTTTTAGTGTTTTTTTTCTTCTTTTCATAAGAGCAGGTATGGATTTTTAAGGTGACAAAACGCCAGGGGGGTTTGGGAATATGGAAGTGTTTTAACTATCGCTTTTGGGCTTCATGATACTACAGCTGTTTTGGGAGTCTGAGGCTTTTACCCCTTGAGCAGCCTAGTGTCCTTAACCCCTTGAATAAATAATCAAAGCATTTCCCTGAGCATTTTATGGAAGAAGACGACGTGTTCTTTTTCCTTGTTGTCAAGCGAACTGTCTGCAATAATTTCATTTTGGAGAATACAGACCAGAGGATGATGCAGTACTGGGTGGTGTTTGAAAGGTTCTACAATGGTATTTTTTACATTGTATTGTCACTTTTATTGTGTAATGATCAAATATTGACCTGAAAGATATACCCTGTCAACTGAAGAGAAATAATTTTATTGGAAAAAGTATCCGTGTCCATAGTCTTTCTTTCTCTTTCTATAGGTAAATATTTCCATGTTTCATTGGCACATAGGCTACAACTGAATTTATAACACCTTGTCTAAATGTCGTAATATTTGAGATGGCATGACTGGCAAAATAAGCAAGTAATTTTACTGTTAATAGGCATAACTCAAATTTCCATTCCAATTTCAGGTGAGATATTAAAGTCACTTTGGCACATTTTTCGAATCATCCATAACATTTTCAAACCAGTGGGTGCATTTCTTGAAAACAGCACTACACAATGTCATTACTCACTCATAATTCTTAGTTTATGTCAATGAATGTGTCACTCCTACCAGAATGCAAAGTAAATTTGTCATTATTTGGAACCAAGACAGCCACAATACTTATATAGCCATTTTGTCTATATAAAATCATCCTGAGTGTGTATATTTTATTCCCAAATTTGTGTTTTCCTATCTGTCTTTTTAACTTACACTAATGTATCATACCACATCATTACATGTCTTCACCTGAATGTTAGGCTACTTTCTACCAAGTCAATGCTGTTCATGTCACTGACAACAATTTCAACACAACAAGACACAGATATTGTAGAAGATAATCTCAGAATGCAGATCACTCAAGAGACCACAGGACTGAATACAACAGACTGAACAGTAATCAGTATTCTTTTGAGGCCACCAAACCATTACCTGATGGTGTTGTTGTAGGGGAAGTTTACTTTGACCCAAATTACCACATATAATAATTTGGGTGTAAGATGTAGCGTGCTGTAAAACCCATTGGTGGGAATATAACTGAACACATTGTTGTCTGATATATTGCCCATTACTGTATTATTTCCCCCTTGCTAGATTGGCACATCCACTCTGGCTTGGTGGCCTATGACACTGTGCACACAATTCAATTAAATTGTATATGTATAGCACCAAAACAATTAAATTGTCTCAAGGCGCTTTACTGAGCCCAGGGCCTGAACCCAAGCACAATGGCGACAGGGGCAAGAAAAAACTCTCTGTTAACAGAAAGAAACCTTAATCTGCTTGTGGCAGAAGGGGAGAGAGGAGGATCATACACGTATCAGGATGAGCATGCTTGAAGTGGTTAATGTACAATATTATGTTACAATGTTACAATACATACAAAAAGTAGCATGGTATATTCATGACACATACACATATCATAGAGGATAAGGAGAGAGAACATTCGAGTATTGTAGATTAGCTTATTGTGTGTGCTCGTAAGGTTATAAGGGTAAGTAGAGTAATGGAACATAAAACTATTTCGATGGTGGCAATTCTTTTTCATTGCAGGTAAATGCTTCGCAGAATACGGGGTAGATTAAGTGCATGACAGTGTGGTGGGGGCGGGTATGTGTAGGCAGAGGGTTTCTGTAAGAAGATCAGATGGAGAAACTGCAGCAGAATCCCACAGCGAAAATAGTCTACATTAAGGGGAAAATAGACAAAGTGGGTGGGTAGACTTCGGCTACCAATACGCGTACATGTACTCAACGGCTATGGTGATGAGGAGCAATGTTTCCACAGCCATCAGCATTTGCGAGCAAAGGTCACGCTCATGAGAGAGAGAGAGAGACAATTTGGTTAGTAAACATCAAGTTGATAAACGGATAAAGAGAAACTTAGGTAGGCTAATATATGACTTTAAACTAATGTAATCAAGCCTCAAAAGTGAGTTCAAATGAGAAGTAATTCAGCAGACATTCCAACAGTCATATAATAATAATAATAATAATAATTGGTTTAGAAATGTTGATGACTTGCTCAACTGGCGTGGCAGTATATTTTGTTTGTTTTATACAAATGAAAAAGCAGCCAAAATGCAAATGCAGCCATTCATTGAGCAATGCTGCCACTTGCTGGTAGCCTATAGCACATCCTTTACTTTCCGCAAAGCAAAATAAGACAGAAAGAAACAGTAAAATATCTGATTGAGGAATGAAAATGCATTTCTTCTATTTAGCAGATTCCACTTTAATGCCGTGTGCTGTGCCATGCACATTTCTACTTGGTTTGTTGGGACTAAAAGTGGAACTAAAAGTCGTTGGGACTCAAACCTGGAGGGGACGTAAACAAGAACGTACCCATCTGAAGGACCAAACGCACTTACTTCTTCCTGACAAACGCAAGCATCACTTAAAGATGTTTTCTTTCTGAGAGGTCTAAATGATGTTTTTGTTCTGGGTATTTGAATGGAAAAGAAATAGTAGACACGAAAATAATCAGTAATGCGAGCTGCGTGGATAATCAGCAACGGTCTGTCTGAGGTTGAGTTCGTTTGCTAGTAGCTGGTAGCTGCAGTAGGATAAGGTTGTCGTTAGTTTGAAATATCAGTTTTTTACTTAGTTTGAAAAGTGTTTTGGCCTTAATGATATAAAGTTATGTTTATAGTTCACATTGAGTGTGGAATTTAGTTGCGCAACTGCTAGTTATGATTTTCTACTAGCCGCTCAGCTTGTCTTGCGAGTGAACTAACGGTATAAGTTTAACTGTAGTTATGTGGGGAGAAATCGAACCGTCTTGCCCAAAGTCAAGTTCTTCAGCTGTTGAGAAAACCAGTAGTATCGAAGCTGGACAAGATGAAATTAACGATTGCTCTCCCCCTTATTCAATGGGGCAGAGTAGAAGGAATGAAGGCTGTCCTTCCCCTGCAAAGGCACGGGAGCCTGCTAAGTGCGAACATCCAAGCTGTTTCGGTGACATGTTAGAGGCCGTAGCAGTTAGTGGCAGTGAAGTGAAAAGCCAGCAGGTGGATGATCCTGACCTCACACTGGAGGAGAGAAGGGTGATCCTGCTGGAGCAGTATGAAACCAAACCTTTGGTTTTCCTGGAGCGCTATCAGGCTCACCTGAAACCAGAACACCTGGACGCCTTCTCTCACGTCAGCTCCGACTTCAGGGCTCAATTCTGCTTCAAAGAGGTGCAGAGACGAGCGGGCAGTCAAACAAACAGGACCCGTGTTCGCAATCACCGCTATGCAGCTCTTAGGGCATTACAGAAGGGTAGGTAGGGGGTCTAATGACCTCATCACAACGTTTACATGGTCTCTTTTATGGCGCATATGTGGCAGAACAGAGAACACAAGTTCAACTTTCAAAGATACCTTTTTAATGTTAATTGCCATACACTGAGACTTGATTAAGCAAGAAGGACATGTCACTCATAAAGGTGTGTGTGCGTGTGTGCGTGCGTGCGTGTGTGTGTGCATTCATTCCGGTGTAAACACAGAGGGGCAGTATTTTAGCGAGGAGCAGATGCGCATACGGGAGCCCCTGCTGTACGAGCAGTACATCGGCCAATACCTGAGTGAGGAGGAGATATACCAGCGCTCCCAGGAAGCCATGCTGCGGGGACCGGGAGGCCTGTCTGACCTACTCATCGACTCCTATCAGGAGAGGGTCCTGCAGGGGCGTCTGCAGGAGCAGCTGGACGAGGAGGACTGTGCACAGGAGGAGGACGATGAGGAGGAAGATGATGGTGAGGATGACAATCAGAGAACAGCTGGTGGAAATGTGTGTGTGTGTGTGTGTGTGTGTGTGTGTGTGTGTGTGTGTGTGTGTGTGTGTGTGTGTGTTGTGGCTTGTGTTTTAGTGAAGAGCAAAGGGGAAAATGTCCTGGAGGAGGAGGAGCCGGAGCCAGTGGTGTAGTCCATGGTATACGCAGGTATACGGAGTAGGCTATACCCACTTATTTTTCAGTCAGCATTGCGTTCACCCACTTCTCAAAACAGAACGTTTATCCTGTGCTGTATGGGCTGCTTAAAAAAATGAAGAGTACACCCACTTTTCCAGGGACCACTACACCACTGGTGGAAATGTGTGTGTGTGTGTTGTGGCTTGTGTTTAAGTGAAGAGCAAAAGGGGAAAATGTCCTGTTATCAACCCTTGTGTGTAATGTATGTCTTAATATTTGTTGTGCAGCACAGAATGTTACCGCACATAGCACTCTTGAATGTAGCATGTTCAACTAATCCAGCCACAACCGGTTTGGTTTGGTGTTTCCAGGACGCGGCAGAGGGGGCGAGCAGGAGTGCAGCGCTGAGGAGAAGATCCTGTTCAGGGAGGAGT
The DNA here is from genome assembly GCF_963457725.1 of Sprattus sprattus. Taxonomy (NCBI): domain Eukaryota; kingdom Metazoa; phylum Chordata; class Actinopteri; order Clupeiformes; family Clupeidae; genus Sprattus; species Sprattus sprattus. The sequence continues at coordinate 27,007,648 of NC_137916.1, read as the reverse complement.
TCCTCACCCAGATGCACCAGCGCTTCCTGGACGGCAGAGACAAAGACTTCAACTACAGGCAAGCGATTGCTTTACTGATGCAGAATCAGTTTTAGGGGGTCGGGGTAGACTTCAACTACAGGCAAGGGTTTGCTTCACTGATGCAGAATCAGTTTTAGGGGTCGGGGTACACTTCAACTACAGGTAAAGCGTCTCGTCACTGATGCAGAATCAGGTTTAGGGGTCGGTGTAGACTTCAACTACAGGTAAAGCGTCTCGTCACTGATGCAGAATCAGTTTAAGGGGGTCGGGGTAGAGGGCAAAGACAAAGACCTCAACTACAGGCAAAGCGTTTGCTTCACTGATGCAGGATCAGTTTTAGAGGTCGGGTAGAGGACAAAGACTTCAACTACAGGTGTTTGCTTTACTAATGCAGAATCAGTTTTAGGGGGTCGGGGTAGACTTCAACTACAGTTAAAGCGTCTCGTCACTGATGCAGAATCAGGTTTAGGGGTCGGGGTAGACTTCAACTACAGGTAAAGCGTCTCGTCACTGATGCAGAATCAGGTTTAGGGGTCGGGGTAGACTTCAACTACAGGCAAGGGTTTGCTTTAGTCATAAAAATCTATTTTAGGGGGTCGGGGTAGACTTCAACTACAGGCAAAGCGTCTGCTTCACTTATGCAAATCAGTTTTAGAGGTCGGGTAGAGGACAGACTTCAACTACAGGTGTTTGCTTTACTAATGCAAAATCAGTTTTAGAGGTCAGGGTAGGCTTCAAATACAGGCAAGCTTCTGCTTCTTTCAAAATCAGTTTTAGGAGTCGGGGTAGAGGTAAAGGCATATAAGCGTTGATGTTTATCAATGAATCTCCAGTAACTTATGATTCACACAGTTAAGCATAAAATGATTAATTTAATAAGATCTCTCTGGTTTATTTTTCGAACCCATTTTTAGTGAGGTGGATAACAACCCAGATTATGACAACTTGGACATCGTGAGCCGTGATGCAGAGGAACGCTATTTTGATGAAGATGGGGATGAGGAAGAAGAAGAAGAGGAAGAGGATGAGACAGACATGATTCAACAATGAGCTGAAGTCCAGTTGTATGATCATCTATCAAGTTCAAGTGTTTCATCTGCCTGTTCTGATCCTTAGTTTACACAAGTATATATGGAAAAAGGCACATTGGCTTGTTTGTACAAATATGTGTATTGACTTTGTTTTTTGCTATTAAAACTAAACAAGATACTGGTTCATCTTTTCTTTGAAGAACCAACAGAATCTCATTAAATCCCAAGGTTGGAGGCTCAGGTAGTTATTATATAACTAAATAATATATTAGAAGTGCATACGTGAGGCTTTCCATGGTTTTCAGTCATTCAGCAGGGTCTCAAGAAATTAAAGAAAACCTACTCATTGCCATGTGGTGCATATGATGTGTTCAGGTCATATCGTACAGTACTACAAATACCTTCAATCAGATCCTACATTAAATGTCTTGGCATGGTAAATAATGGCCAAGCCTTGGCAAATTGTGATTGTGATAAGGGCTTGTCAATGGTCAACTAAACTGTAAATGATTCTAATCAAAGTTTAAAAGCTGCTGAAAAAGCCACGAAATACATTTATACAAATTACCATTGTGGAATGACTTACACATTTGCTTGAAATGCACATCAAAGTTCCGTATAAAGCTTTGTCTGCAGAGAACCCTCCAACACTGGCCATTCACGGCCCTAACTCAGAGCTTGGACATAACCACTGCTAACAAATGTTCCGCCCCAACCTTCCGAGAAATGAAAGCATCTCTTCACGTTAACAACGAGATAAGTCAGGACAGAATTAGACACTCTGATACTTCAGTTACAGACATAAGAACACATCACAGCTGTACTGAATGACTAGAGAAATGAGCCTGCAGGTTTAGAGAGTAAATACTTTATTAAACATTCAAGATTCTGTATTAGCATCACTAGGTCTCGAATTAAAACTCTAGAAAAAAAAAAAGAAACTAAATGGAATTTCACAGGATAGATATGCCAGCTTACATGTGTAAATGTTAATTTTTATAAATCAATGCCAAAAGAAACATATACACAAACACACACAAAAAGACAAATGAAACAGTTGCATTAGTGAGGTCCCTTTCAATGTCATGTAATCTTAGATAACAGAGAATTTATGAAATCAGATTCTTTCATCTACCGGTTGTGAACACTTATGCTTGTACCTTGCTGAACAACATCCCTGTGATGGATGGGTATTTTTCCATTTAGTGGTCTGTAACATACACCCCCCCCCCCCCCCCATCCTTCAAAACGCCATAAAACCATTTAAACACTTCCTTTTTGTTATCCTCGAAGAAACGTTGATGTGGAATAGTTGTATCAAAGAACACTAATAAAAAAGGTCAAAGATTTGCCATACAATGCACCTTTCGTTTTGACTAGTCAAACTTTGACCTGGCCCTAAGCCATGTTCTCATGGGGCTCACCCTCCATCACCACACGCTCTCATCTCAGGCAACCGACTTCTCTCCACAACACTGTGGAACTGGTACCTTCATATTCGCCTTCAAACACACATCACCTTATAAAACCGTAGTGTTACAAATGTCTAGTTCCCCTACATGCCAGTGATATATCTACAAAATATAAAATATCAATTTCGTAAGCCATATAAAATAACGCTATAGCATATTGCATCGTTCATTATTAGTTCCTTCATATGGTGTTAATTCTGTGACTTGAGGGGAGGGAAGAAGTGGAAAAGATGCGGGACACAAGCATTACACCTCCGAATACACACAGAGTTCACCTTCCAAAACACGGGAGCCATTATTCTCCTCGATTATAAGCACCACTCTCACCTTCATCAACACGTTTCACAGTTAAATGCCAGAATTATTTTACAATGGCAAAATGGTAATATGAAAACATAAAAAAAAAAAAGAAGAAGAAAAAAAGGTCAACCATTTCGATCAAACCCACAGGGTCCATAACCACAGCCCTCTGATGGCCGTCCGAATGGGTTCAGGCACCATCGCAGTTACCACAGAGACAAAAAAAGAAAAAGGGAATCATCCGAGAGCTGTCTTATCAAGATGGCTGAGGGTAAACATTTCGTACAGGCCATAGTTCATTTCCTTGTGAAAGCACAACATATGGAGAGGGGAGAAGCTGGGGGGGAGGTGGTTCGCTGCTACCCAGGAGGAAGGAATGTTCGAAAACAAACAAGAACAACCAAATTCTGAATGAGTGGTCAGTGCAGGCACCCTGACTCGTCGCCGTGACCTGGAGCTTTTTAACCTTGTGCAATTATTGGTGCCATCCGTCATGTTTTCACCAGCTGTAACATAGTAGTGGTTTTTAGTCTTTTTTTTTTGTTGCTGTAAGGTATGATGAGATGGGAGATGCTAGCTGCAGCGTGGCGGAGTGGAGGAAGGGTGGGTGGTGTGGACAGTGTTTTGGCACGAGGGAGGCCGCGACGTCCATCCTCATCCTCACGCCCCCTTGTAGACACATATCTGGTGCAACTTCAGATTAGGAGTCTTTAGGGTTTTCTTTTTTTATTTCTTTTTTTTCAGGCAGGCTCCAATTCAGAATATTGCTGGAAACTTCATTGGGGTCGTTCCCTCCCAAAAGCATCCCTAATAAAAACAAGAGAGAGTCTTCATTAAATCTTAATTTGGGGCTTTTATAACATAGATTACATCATTACAGGCGCCTGCCTGAAATTATACAAGACTCAAACTGACCTCAAAACCATGCTATTAAATGTACAGGTAATTACAACATCAGTCCACCAGGGGGCAACCATCAGAGGACTAGAGGCACAGTGAAACATAACTCCCATTAAGTTCAAGGTTTATCCAATGTTTAAATGTTTATGCAGGCAGACACACACACACACAAAGCCAGGGCTTTGTAGGAGATTAATGAAAGGTGTGGATAGGTAGGAGAGTGGCAGTGAAGGAAAGCAAGGTGAGGAGGCGAAACAGCAGAGACACACACACACACACACACACACACACACACACACAGCAAGGTGAGGAGGCGTATCAGCAGACACAGATGCCCTCCGCTAACCCTGCACGCCTAGACTGGAATGCAGGCCTCGCCAGGCGTCTGTTTGAAGTTATATCATCCACCTCTTCAAAGTTACAAGCAAAACAAAGACGACCACTGTGTGTGCATGTGCGTGTGTAGGTGTGTGTGTGTGTGTGTGTGTGTGTGTGCGTAGGTGTGTGTGTGAATATACATGTGTGTGTCACATACTCATCTGCTGGAGGAGCCTAGATTATATATCACACATGTTTTTAAAATCAGGGGAAAAAACACAATTTAAGGTGGCCAGAAAGACGGAAGAACTGCTTCCTTAAAAAATAAATAAAGAGAGAAAAGAAGTCTCTAGTAGATAGTGCCCTTCTGAATTCCCCATTAGCATCATGGCTAGGTTAGGTTTCCCAGTTCCCTCTCAAAAAGCTGAACTGCTCCTCCACATAGGCTGCATCCACAGTTACACACACCAGAAATGAGATCTGACCCTCACAACAACACACCACCTTCCCTCACAACAACACACCACCTTCCCACACACACACGAGACGCACATTAATGTGAATATTTCCATATGAATCACTGCAGTTCCTCGGCACAGAGGGAGTTTCCTGACCGAGTCATCACCAACCTCCTGATATCTCACAGCTCCCCCCCAACACTACCATCACCAACTCCAATTCCCATGTCTGTGTGTCAGTAGTGCAAGCCTGCAGACTGCTACGCAGACACCCAGAATTTTAACTGCTACACACACAGCATCTAAACTGCTACGCACACACACACACACACACACACACACACACACATACACCCAGAATCTTAACTGCTAAGGCTTGGCACCCTTGCTGCTAAAAGCAACAAGACAGACATAAAGAAACACCTTTACCAGGTATACCATAAGCCCAAAAGGTCTACCTCATCTATGTGGCTGGATGTAGTAAATAACTCAGCATGAGACATAGATGTGGCTGTGGTAAAGAGTCAGACAAACAAACAAGAGAGACAGAGGGAACAGACACAGACACAGACACAGACACAGACACAGACACAGACAGACAGACAGACACACACACACACACACACACACACACACACACACACACACACACACAAAGAGTCAGATAAACAAACAAGAGAGACAGAGGGAACAGGCAGATGATGAGCAGAAAGCCAGATACGGAAGTGGAGACCTGCCCAGGCGGAGTGTGTTTAGGGGCTAAGCGCATGTGTGCTGTACTGGGGACTCACCCTGGGCTTCCCTCCGCGCTCAGTTGATGAGGATTCCAGGAGACCGGGCGTCTTCCTCGGTCATATTTCTCCGGTTGTTCTCGGCCTCGTCCACGGTCCTAGTTCAGCGCAAACACAGCAAGTCATCACCGGAAAGCTTTCCAAGGAAAAGCAACCAAATAAGGCAGGCAGGCCCTGAACTGAAATGGGAAAAAGCCTTACACTAAGAAGTCCTTGACGTCCTCCACCGTGAGTTCTCCGGTCGTGTCCAGGGTGATGTCGGCACTGCTGTTGGGGGAGTCCAGCGTGGTCGAGTGCAGAGCGTTCTGCAGTTCATCCACCATTCCTAAGGAAGGAGGGAGAGGGGGAGAGAGAGAGGGAGGGAATAGAAAATATGAACAAAAATATGCAGGGTCACTTAGATTGATGGTAAGCAGAGAACCAGTCCTAACCCTCCTAATTAAGTAGGTCATCCACATCACATTCTATCGGTTATATAACTTACCGCAGTCAGACACAACACGTTAGACATTCCAACCCAGAAAAGTGCTTAAAGCCTGTTTCAAACAGCCCACGCGATTAAGTCAATTTTCCAGTCTTTGACCCAAAAAATAAATTGTGTCCAATTGCTGGTGATTTTCCTCCAAAGTGGCTGTTTTATTGTAGTCTTCAAGACATTTCCCTGGCCGTTTCTATGGTTACCACCAGGGCGGCCTTCTTTGATTTATGCACAAGATCACAAGAGAGCAAAATGAGGAAGAGGAAAGCAGAAAAGGAAGAAGAAGAAAGAGAACGCTCACCAAAATAAAACATGAAGACAAGCCTGGTTGTGTTTTTAGAAATGTGTGTGTTTCATTTTGTGAGCTGTACCTTCTGCTAAGGACTTGTGTTCTCCAGTGGTCTGCTTCTTATGAGTACCGTTCGCGTGAGGTGGGGAAGTTGTGCTGTCACTGCAAATATCCCACAAATGACAAGCCACATTATTATTACTCACAGAAGAAATAAGTCACAGAAAATCATGGCTTTACAAGTCACTGCGGCGTAATAGCAGGCTGTATTCAAGCTGTATGGTTAAAAGAACTTAAATACAGTTTTAAAAAAAATAAACAAAACAGCTTTGGGCAAGTTCTGAATGTTATTAAGAAAAACTGAATGAATTAAACCACATTGCTGTAGCACATATAATGCCAGTGGCACCATCTTAATGTGTACCTGCAATGTATTACCCTCCTGCTCAAAACATAATTTACTTTGATACTAAGATATGGACATTCATTATTTACTGAATGGCCAGACAACGCTACAAGCGTATCAGAATCAGATTTAATGGCCAAGATTGTTAATATACACACAAGGAATTTGGCTCCGGTAATGTCAATGTACATATTATTTACAGACAAAACACAATATACAAGCAGTACACAGCCTATAGAAAACACAAATAATAAACATAAGTTGCAAGTGTGTGTGTGGTAGTGCAAACACTAATGTGCATCACATATGGGAATCAAAATGGTGGTGTATGAGTATTCGTGCAATACATTGCAGATGTGGAGAATATGTGGAGAAAGGTATATAACCATCTGAAGAAACAACAGTAGACATGGCCTAGCAGATGATACTAGTCAGCTATATATGAAAGTGATGGCATGGGCACGAGACCACTCCTGTGTCTAAGGGTTTTGGTAAGCAGAGTTTTGAGCGAGGGGTTTAAGAACGTTGTGTCCAGGGTGTGAGGAATCGGTCATATGGACACATTCTCTACAAAGGGCCTCCGAGGTGGCCAATAACATCAGGTGTATTCTAAATACTTCCCCTGCTACCCCTGACCACTAGCGATCTGGCAGGCCCGGCCCCTCCACTGCATCGATTTCACTGGTCTGATAACATCATGTAATTAACTCACTGCCTAGGGATAGTAAGCGAATATTCCAGAGTCTTAGAGCATTTGCGTCAGGTTGAACCTAAATGGTATAAATGCCTCCAGATTGCATCCAGTGGTAATAACTGCATAGTCGCCCTCACATTAGAAGGCATTACGCTGAGCTCAGGCAAGTGGTGTAGAGTTCACTGCTTCCCCCTCCCGCTCCCGCTCCCCTCCCCAAACCCTGTGCCTCTAACAGGGTACTGTGGCTGAGAGAAGGGTCTAAGTGGGTACTGTGACTGGCCGGAGGGGCCGATCCCTTACCTGAGGGCAGTGGGGTCATGAGGTCGGTCCACCTCCACCTGGCACAGCGGTTCGGTGATCACCCGTGCAGACAACGAGAAACGCTCATACTCCGAGGGCGAGATCAGGTAGAATCCTACACACACACACAAACACACACCTGCAATTACATGACCTGCAAACACCGTATGTTACCACCTACATGCTATTTATACCACTGGATGAACAAAAGCCGGACCTTTTCATTTAGGACTTATCAAAAACACTGGTAGGGGTACCAGTCAGGAGCAGTACCAGTCAACAATGTAGTGAATAAAACAATTGTGGTAATCGTTTCATCTGAACAGGTCCTCACCCTGTCCGGTCTTGGTGAACACGCAGGAGGCGATGCCGCTGATGTCCTCCTTGCGGATGCAGTCGTAGCGCACCTGCGGCCGTAACGCCGGCACGCTGAACACGTGGATGTCGCCCAGGTTGGTCAGGCACACCAGGCCGTTCTCCGAGTAGTCATCGGACGCCGTGCTGGCATAGTTCGCCAGCCCCACCTTCCTCACCCGACAGCCCTCATGGGCAGTCAGCTTGAACTTGGTCTTAGCGCTCACCTTGGGCAGCATGAACACCTGCAAACAAACAAACACAACAAACTTTAAATTAAATTGTATTTATATAGCGCCATAACAATACAATTGACTCTAGATGCTTTACAGAGCCCAGAGCCTGAACCCCCTTAGTGCAAGCACAATGGCAACAGGGGCAAGAAAAAAAAAAAAAAACTCCCTGTTAGTCAGGAAGAAACCTTAAGCAGAACCACGGTACATAAGGGGGGACCCATCTGCTTGAGGTCAGCCGGGTGGAGATAGGAAGGGGGGAAGGGCAAACAAACTCAAAAAGCTTTGAAAAATAATGTGAACTACCGGTAACTTTTAACTTTAAATTAAACATTCGACCAAAAGACAAATGTGCTTCCGAGAGAGGGCTTGACATTTGGCTTATAATATGTAGGCACTCTGAGATTCTTCTGAATGAAAAGTGCGTTGAAAATAAAATGAATTATTATTACATAAAGCTACATGAAACTAGTTGGTCTAAACTAAACGGTCCCAGGTTGGCAGATGCAGTAAATTTACTCCAGCTGACAGATATGGTCATAGTTTGTTAATGATATACTGACTGTCTAATGTTAGCAACACTTTCTTTGGAAAGCCTACATTAGTTTGCTGTTATATATACACACACACACACACACACACACACACACACACACACACAGACACTTCCATTCCACTCCATCACACCTGTCACCTGTGGCAAAAATAGACCATGCCACAGCTGAATAAGGAACAGTGCCTCTCATTAAACAGGACAGAGGGCTTTGGGGAGCTCACCTTGAACTGCTCCTCTGAGGCGATGAGCACCGAGTGGCTGCCCTGCATGTCGGGGGCCTTGGCCAGGTCCCTGGAGACCTCGTAGGGTTCGGGCAGAGGGTTCCCCCGGCCGTCCAACACGGCGATGGAGACCACGGGCGCCCGGTGCATCAGCTGGATCTCCTTCCCCAGCAGGGCCTCCACGCTCTGCTCCGAGAAGCGCTCCTGTGGAGGCACGTCCAGCGCGTACGCGTACACCGAGCCCGAGTTGGTGCCAGCCCACATGGTAGGACCATGGTGAGTTCCTGTGGTACGAAACGCAAATGAATAAATACATTAAAAAAATTTGTAAAACACAGAGAGATTAGCTTCCAGGGCACCAACAATAACTAAATAAAAGACAAAGCCCACATAGTAGGACCATGGTGGGTTCCTGTGGTACAAAACGCAAAATAAATAAATTAAATCAATTAATTAATAATAATAAAAACTACCAGAGATTAGCTTCCAGGACACCAACAATAACTAAACAGAGACATTATATTCCCTGACCCAAAAAAAGCCAAAAGGGGATCGAGAGCGGTTGTAAAATGTGGACACATACGTCCATACAACTTTATAAACAGGCCCTAAAAATGGAATAAATAACACGTCTTTTTGAGTTAACACAAGCCAAGTCTCTTCCCCACTCTGCATCTCTCACACACCAAACACACACACACACACACACACACCTGTTATGCTCAAAGAACCTCATGTTGAACTTAATTCCTCGGAAACGCTCTAAACTTCCTTGTATTCCCTCCAATTTCTACACTTGATTGGCTACTGGATTCAGTAAATATTTAACTAGAAACCAGAGAACCGACATTCAAGATGTACTCAAGACTTAAATGCGCTCACAGTGTTGGTTCTGCAGCTAACGGTTAGATCCTACATCAACAGGGTCTCCTATTCGGTTTCACTCCCCTGACGTACACACACACACACACACACACACACACACATGCACACAGGAAGCATGGGTTCGGAGAGGAATGGAATGAGAAGGATGGGAGAGACCTTTCTGAACCCCTCCATCTGTGAAGTGCTACGGGTGGGTGTTGAACCCTGAGGAGTTTCTGGGAGTCTGTGTGAAGCTCTGCAGCTTGCGGGTTTCTGAGCTCCTCCAGCAGAGCGCTCCTGTGCCGATGCCAGTACAGCTGTTTTCAGCCGCCCCGGCATAGCCCTGAACGCGAGCTCGGGGGAGGACTGAGGCTCAACGCAACGCTAAGCCTCTTCACACCCACATATCCCTGATTTACCCGGCCGGACTCCCCAAGCACTGTTTTTTTTAGTGTTGGACCTTCAGATTTACGGCCCTTCGCAACAACGCGCCATTGTTTGGGAGTCCCTCTGGACGGGAGTGTAAATCTCCTGATGCAACGTGATGTCTCACAGGGGAGTCTTCCTTTCTCAAGTGTTTGAGTTAAAGATGAGAGACTGGGTCTCCGCAGATGGTTTTTTCTTGTAGAGCGAATAGGGGTTTGCTTGTGACCTATTTGGGAACGTCAAGTACAGTCTGCACAAAGAAGCAAGAAACAGCCCTGAAAAACGCCTCAGTGTTACAATGTCCCTTACTGGCTTCCTGGGACTATCACAGGATTATAGACTTGCGAGGAATGGTACAGAATGTTTAATAACGTCTGGGCTATTTTTAAGTCAGGATGTGCTGCTGAACTTCGGGTGTAATTATACTCAAGATAGTTCTTCAAATGGTTCCATTGTCAAAAAAAAAACCTACATAATACAGACATCCTGTGCTTCCCTGAAGAAACTTATGACTAGTGTAGAAATATATTTCAAATAAGTCCTTAAAGTTTTGTTTAACTACCCAAGCTATATCATTTTATTGCCGATTGCCCCTCACTGCAGAAATCTCATTCCAAACACCGGAGTTCAATTTACTTGAGAATGTCTCATTACCGAGGGGTGAAGGAAATGTTTGTTACGACATTTCAACCTTGAGGACTGAAGGATGACTAAAAGTTCCCAGACAAAAAGGCCATTCTATCTGCTAGTGGATACTCTCAATCTCTCAAGCGATGATGTATATTTCCAGGGAAAAGTAAAAAATGACAGTGTTCACATCTGTTTAATATCAGTAACATGACCCTTCCCTGACAGGAGAAAATGTGATCTTATTAGAACGCTACAGTCAGTCCTCTGACCCTTGAAAGTATCCCTTCACTGGCAACAAAACAAAAAAAGATATCCATTTCTCCCAATCCCTGTTTAGGTTTTGTACTAAAAAACAGATCTAGGTGAGGTTTTTCAAGGAAAAGCAGAACAATCTTATGCAAACCGGTACAGCGGTTTACCACAATTTCATATAGGACTGCTCCAAGCACCAAAGCACATAAAAACACCACAACATACAGCACTTAGAATGTGCCTGTTCTCTCTTTCGCTCCCCCCCCCCTTCAACGTACACCAAAGACGTACTCAGTGGTGTAGTCCAGGGTATACGCAGGTATACAGAGTATACCCACTTATTTTTTTGTCGCCATTGCGTATACCCACTTCTCAAAACAGGGCGTTAATCTGTAAAGCTGTATGGCTGCTTAAAACAAATTAAGAGTCAAACACAGCCGCGTCGGTCTGGAGTGGACACAGGAATTGGTCAAAGCCAAAGAGGCACCATGGCAGGACAGCTAGGCCCCTAATGAGCCACTGAAGGGGAGTGCAGCTGTGGAGCCGACTGACACTCCACAGCCACGTCCATATGACTCACACCTCATTGGGGGAGGACTAGTGTGTGTGTGTGTGTGTGTGTGTGTGTGTGTGTGTGTGAGAGAGAGAGCCAAAGAGAAACACATGTCAAGAAGTGGATGTAAATTAAAAAAAAAAAAAAAGTTTTAACTTTTCATAAAGGTAACTACCCCTCCGAGAACAGTAAAACTTTTATAGGTCCAACATACCAAAGACAAAACACTATACACACACATTCCAAATGAGAAATTAATACAAAAATAAAACATTGCATCGCAAAACATCGCATAGCATGGAAACTACCGAAGTACCACTGAAGCTTAAAGCTAACAACAGCACACTTGCCAGTCAGAACAGTGAGAATTGGCTTCCTCTCTACATGTAGGCAAGGCCAAGAGGGGCTTGTGCCTTCAGTGGGCATGTCTGTAGTGCTCTAATGTACTTCTAGAGAAGTCTGCCAGAATGACAGCATAGTTTGTATGTATGACTAGAGATCTATAAACAAATTACCCCCCACCCAATCACTTTCAGGCAACAGGGAGAAGCAGTCTGAAGTTGTAGGACTATCCACTTCCTTAAACCTTCCTTTTCGTCTGTAGCCCCGCAAATACATGCGTTATGAAATGGGACTTAGGGACGACATATCAAGTCAGCATATTCAAATTCTCTCCAGCCCCTCCCCCCTCCCCCTTCTTCCATCTACTATTGTTCTGTAACCCAAATCTGGCCTCATTGTGCCATTTATGTTGGCGTGCCGTAGTGCTGATGCCGTGTCTTACCATCTCTGAGGTACGTGTCGGTGTGTTAGTGCCGTAGCCGTGTCTTACCGTCTCTGAGGTACGTGTCAGTGTGTTAGCGCCGTAGCCGTGTCTTACCATATCTGAGGTACGTGTCAGTGTGTTAGCGCCGTAGCCGTGTCTTACCATCTCTGAGGTATGCGTCAGTGTGTTAGCATCGTAGCCGTTTCTCACCATCTCTGAGGTATGTGTCAGTGTGTTAGCGCCGCAGTCGTGTCTTACCATCTCTGAGGTACGTGTCAGTGTGTTAGCGCCGTAGCCGTGTCTTACCGTCTCTGAGGTACGTGTCAGTGTGTTAGCGCCCTAGCCGTGTCTTACCATCTCTGAGGTATGTGTCAGTATGTTAGCGCCGTAGCCGTGTCTTACCGTCTCTGAGGTATGTGTCAGTGTGTTAGCATCGTAGCCGTGTCTTACCATCTCTGAGGTATGTGTCAGTGTGTTAGCGCCGTAGCCGTGTCTTACCGTCTCTGAGGTATGTGTCGGCGAAGCAGAGGCAGCGCACCACCCCTGAGAGCGAGTCGTCGGCGGAGCGCGGCTCAATCCTCCTCTGCACCGGGGCCACCTCATCCTGCTCGGCCAGCTGCGCGTTCGCCTCCTGGACCTGGGAGGAGGCAGGGTGTGTTCACTCCAGGGCCAACACATTACTGATTATCAGGGGTCCCCTACTCCAGGGCCAACAGATTAGTGATTATCAGGGGTCCCCTACCCAAGGGCCAACACATTACTGATTATCAGGGGTCCCCTACTCCAGGGCCAACACATTACTGATTATCAGGGGTCCCCTACCCAAGGGCCAACACATTACTGATTATCAGGGGTCCCCTAACCAAAGGGCAACTCCAGCTTCAACACATTAGTGATTATCAGGGGTCCCCTACCCAAGGGCCACTGTGATGGCAGCAGACAACTCAATCATTAACTTACGCAAACATTTAAAAAAAAACTTTACTCAAAAAAAAAACTAGTCAACTATTTTGGTACATTTCTTTGGCTATGGTATTTCAGTAATTGTAGACTGATTGACATTGCTCTCAAAGTTAAACTCTATCAGTAAAATTATATATAGGCCTTCCCAGAATAACTCCGACTGTGTTGATGCAGAAACCAACCACAAACACAATGGCTACCCCCCAAACCAGGAAGCAAACCAAGCTCAGACGACAGCCCACATTTATTTAAGAATATACTGGTCTAAAATGGCTGATTTATCAACTTCTACTTAGAAGAAAAAAACAACAACAAAAAACCCTCACTTTACTGGTGGGAGTGTTGACAACCACACGTTTTTTCCCCGAGACTCGGCTCTTCCGGATCCTTCTGAAGGACTGACGCAGCGACTTCTTCAGAGATTTCACCCGTGACAGAGGCCCCTCCATGGCCAGGGAGTCGTTAGGGTGAAGCGTGCATCTGGAACAAATACACATAGATGCTCTTACACAGTTCAGTAAAGTTCCTTGTTCTCTTTCAGTTTCAGTTTGTTTATTTATTTGATGAAGTGGGACAGTGTACATTAATAAACATTCAAATGTAAATGCACCCAATTGTAGCCAAAAGGCTAGATTCCATTGGCAGTCCCCCTGCCAAAGTGAAAATGGCTAAACAACTTAAAAAAGGCATCTTGGATGAAGGGTTTCTCCGTACAGATGGTAAAAAGCGGCATGTCTTTCACGGTGCTGCATTAAATGTTAATGACAGGCATTGAGATGTTTGAGACACAGTTCCAAGGGATTCAGAGAGGATAAAGGATAAAAGGCCAAGTCTGACCAAATCAAATCAATTCCACTGGATTCATATCAACAAATGGAATTGGCTTCTTTTGCCTGGAATTCCATGGAATGGAGTACTGGGCAGTTATTGAAACCCGATGAGCTCACTCATGACAAAACAGAAGCAAAAAAAGAAAACAAAATCATACTTCTTACTTTTTACCCTCCACCAAGTGGGCGGGATTAGAAGCTCTTGCTCTCTTGCTCTCTCTCTCCCTCTCTTGCTCTCTCTCTCTCCCCCTCTCTCTCCCTCTCACCCTTTCTCTCTCTTACTCCCTCTCTCTCCCTCTCTGCCTCCCTCCCTCCCTCTTTCTCCCTCTCTCTCCCTCTCTCTCTCCCTCTCTGCCTCCCTCCCTCCCTCTTTCTCCCTCTCTCTCCCACACTCTTTTGTCCCTCAACAAAGACACACACTTAAGCACAAATCCTCCCAACACACACAACGTTTGTCGGAGGAGGCCCCTGGCGTTACCTTGCCAGCACCGGGCTGCGACGGTGGTAGTCGAAGAGGCCGAAGCCGTGGCTGGTGCCAAAGGCGATGAGGTTCCACTCGGCGTGTAGCGTTACCGCGGTGACGGAGGCGGGGGGAATGCACTGCGCCAAGACGACGGGCTGGAACCCGGGGGCAAACACCACGGAGCCCGTCTTGGGAGGCAGCCGGTCGTGACCTTTCCACGTGAAGCCCTCGCGGTCCTGAAGGAGGTCTACCGTGGCCACGTCGATCATGTGATCCGACTTCTCATCGCTCAAGTACATCACAATCACCTGACGGAGGAATAGAATAGAATATATTTATTTGTCATTGCACAAGTGCAACGAAATTGACGTGGCAGCTCTCAGACTTCAGTGCAATTGAAAAGTAATACAAAGTACAAATATATGAAGGCAGCGTTAGGGAACCATTGAGTTCACTAAATCACTTAATAAATAATTAATAGCTTCAAGCTAAAAAAAAATGTTAAATAAAAAAAAATTAAATGAAAGAGTCCACATCATTACTATGACTTGTGTAACAGTTTAAACATCTTTAAAGACCTCTTTGTGAATAAGTCGTTAAAAAAATATATTATTCATAAACACTTTACTTAGCCCTGCACTTAGCATTCAGAGTGAAGGTTTTCATGAACACGGTACAGTATAAATGGAGGTTCCAAAACATACCTGTCCAGCAGTTCCTGCCACCACCAGTTTGCCACTGTATTTACACAAGCACATCTTCTGGATGCCCAACCTGGGGTC
Source organism: Sprattus sprattus (assembly GCF_963457725.1). NCBI lineage: Eukaryota > Metazoa > Chordata > Actinopteri > Clupeiformes > Clupeidae > Sprattus > Sprattus sprattus. Next base: position 26,992,297 of record NC_137916.1, on the reverse strand, counting down.
ATCACTGTAGGGGTCAAAACAGCCCACCTGAGAACACACACACACACACACACACACACACACACACACACACACACCACACACACACACACAAGAGAAGCCTCAGCAAAGATCACATACTGCCCTCACACACACCATCACGAACGGCTTACAGACAAACCGCATTCCACCCCCCCACCCGATATGCACAGATGTGCGCATTACACACCGCAACCATAACATTCCGGAATCATCTCCAGGCCTTTTATGTGATGGTCTCTAACGATCACAGAGTGTCTGGGGCTTGTTTACGCCACGTTTTCCCCCTCTGGTAACACGCATACTCTCTGCCTCCCTCCCTCCCTCTTTCTCCCTCTCTCTCCCACACTCTTTTGTCCCTCAACAAAGACACACACTTAAGCACAAATCCTCCCAACACACACAACGTTTGTCGGAGGAGGCCCCTGGCGTTACCTTGCCAGAACGATCACAGAGTGTCTGGGGCTTGTTTACGCCACGTTTTCCCCCTCTGGTAACACGCATACATCTACAGATGCAGCTACACACACACACACACACACACACACAGACACACACACACACACACACACACACACACAGACACACACACAGACACACACACAGACACACACACACACACTTTGACATACACACACACACACACACACAGACACACACACACACACACACGTGTGTGTATAATGGGAGGAGACAGGATGGCCTGGGTCATTAAGCTCCAAACACAGCCTCTGTGCCATCTTGCACTGGAATGTGCTGCATCGTCTGCAGAGACCAGCGAGGGCAGTTTCCCCAGCCAGCCAGTCAGACAGACAGTCTGTCTTTAATTAGGTAAAGGGTGTGTGTGTGTGTGTGTGTGTGTGTGTGTGTGTGTGTGGGGGGGGGGTTTGGGTTAGGGAACAAATCTAGTGTGAATCCCATATGCTGCTGTGGTAGGGATACAAGACTGCTAGAGAACGTCACTGCTCTATGTGAAGAAGCAGAAGGGAGAGGTAGATTTAAAAAGAGGAAGGACAGATGTGGCCCAGCTAAGACATGTTCATATAAAGATGAAGATTAGAATACACAGCAGACCTAGGGTTAGAATTAGATTAGACTGAATAATTGTGTATGGGCGTTAGCTGGGTGAAGAAAGTATGTAGTATGTGGTCTAAAATATTAGGCCATCAAACCCCCTACACATACACATACAGTATATATATATATATATTATGTGTGTGTGCGGCTGACAAAGTGTATTGTTCCTTCTGCAGTATCCTTTGGGAAGTGCATGAGAACTAAAACTGCATCCCCTGCTGATAAATACTGAATAGACAAACAAACCCTCTCAATAAAACCTGCTTTCCACATTAAACACTGATCTAAGAGAATATACACATCACAGAGACGGCGTCAGTGCTGGTTTCTACAGACAGTGACAGTTGGACACACATCACAGAGATGGCGTCAGTGCTCGTTTCTACAGACAGTGACAGTGTGTGTGTGACACGTGTTTCTTGAGACAGTGCAGGTGTGTGTGTGTGTGTGTGTGTGTGTGTGTGTGTGTGACACGTGTTTCTGCAGACAGTGCCAGTTGGAGCTGGACTCTCACCTTCTTGAAAGGGGGCCACTCCTCTTCCCCCGCCTGAGTCATGCTGTCGTTGTGGTCGCAGTCCGTCTGGAAGATGTTGGCCGTGCTCAGCTTGTAGAGAGGCTTCAGAGACACGCCGGAGGCGTCCCAGAAACGCACCGTGCCATCCTCATGACTGGAAATCAGAGGGTAGCAGAGACAGGGCAATGATTTTTAAGCACATGTGTCTGTGTGCACATCTGCCAACGGGAACTAATGAATGCAAACGTCCAATCTTTCAGACCACAGTCTTAATTAGATACAGGACGGATCAGATGATTTCTGCTGTACTGAAAGGTCAAGAACACGCCCACCCTACACACACACCCCCACCCCAAACACACACACCCCTACCACAGACACACACACCCACACACACCAGCACTCACCCCGTCAGTAGCAACTCCATGTGTTTCGGTTCAGTCGCCAGGCTCTTTCCTCCACATATTGGCCAGTTCTGCACATGAGAGCAGGGGATTGGGTCATTACCGGAGCGTTCAATCAAACAGCATTAGTGAACATGTTGACACGCTGTAAATTCCCCCCGTCACATACAGCGCATATTAAAAGAGTCTCGGAGGAAGTTGGCTAGTGTTTTATTGACAGCATTTCAAGAACTGACGGATGTTGTTTCGCGGGCAGGTCCAGAGAGTCTTTTCGCCACCTGACACATGTTTTTGGCGCCTGCGCCTTCCTGACTGTTTCACGGAGTCTTAAAAGCAGGAAAGCTTTTTCGCCTCGAGTTCAACCCTGAAGTAAACCTCGAAATTGGCCGCACTGACCAAAACAACAAAAAAAAGTTATGCAGCGCAACTTTGGAACTGCAAAGGCCGGAGTGAAGCCAAGGCTGTGGCTTCACTTTCCAGAAAGCGAGAAACACTTCACAACTGTGTTTTCAACTATGTTCTCAGCCTGTCAACTTTCGAGTTACTCTGGATACATTTCACTATGGTAAACGTCCTTCATCATTATTTACCATGTGGGATCCTTTTGAAAGTCTCCATTACATGGAGGATTGTCACAAATGATAGAAAAAAAAAGAGTTTAAACACAATTAAATCAGTTCACAGTTCATGATTGTATGGCATCACTGTACCTAAAATGTTTTGGGTAGGGGGGATGGGTACTAAATTGTGAAACCTTCTTTGAAGGTTTCCATTCATCTACTATCCTTCACCTCCAACAACTGCTTGAAACTGCTTGATTGTTGCTCTTGTTGAACTATATCTTGTACATTCAGATGAGGAGGCAACTCCTTGGTCTGAGATGTTTCTGATATTTTGTGATTCTGGATAAGATTTCACCATAATTTGGTGTATCTGGGGAAACCGCACCAGAACATCCACTCTGGACTTGGCTGCTCTCTCTGGGGCATCTCTTGGGGGCTTTGGAGGGGGAAGGGGGAAGGTTTCCACATGTGTCTGCTGGGGTTAGGGGTAAGTGTGTGTGTGTGTGTGTGTGTTTGTGTGTGTGTTTGTGTGTGTGTGTGTTGTGTGTGTGTTGTGTGTGTGTTGTGTGTGTGTGTGTGTGTTTGTGGTTTCCGTACCACATGTGTCTGCTGGGGTTAGGGTTAGATGGGTGTGTGTGTGTGTGTGTGTGTGTGTGTGTGTGTGTGTGTTTCTCCGTACCACACGTGTCAGCTGGGGGCTCTGCTGCTGCTGTCCGGCGCTGATGATCCTCTCCCACAGCCTGACGGGGACGTTGGAGATGTGGTAGGAGCAGGTGATGGCCGAAGAGTGCAGCGGGGCCAGGTACGGAGAGGGGATCGTCGGCCAGCCGGGGGTCACGAGGTCAATAACAACCAGCTCCTCTTCCAGAAGAACCACAAGTGCTGTGGGGTCATCAAACTCTGGAAGCGTAACCAAGAGATAAGGGCAAAACATCCATTAGTAAACATTAAGGGTTGCTAGATTTGAATAAAACTTTAGAAGCATAACAAAGAGATGACGGCAAAAAAAATCGTAAACGTTAAGGGTGGTTAGGTTTGAATAAATATGGCGAGTAGCATCTGCAATGCAGAGAGCGCGCAGGTTAATAGCACAACAGCGTTTCCTTATCCGAAAGAGAAAAACAAACTCTAATCCTGGCGTGCCGATGTAATGACGGACAGCGTTTCGGTTTAAAGTGCATGTAAACAATCCCGTGCTGGAGCGCTACCCACCCTTTTGGGGGTCTGTGCAGTGGATGGTGAAGAAGTCAATGACCCTGGAGGTGAAGTCCAGCGTGACGTGCGTGCTGTCCTGCAGGATGGTCAGACAGTGGCGGTCTCCGTAGCTCGCCCGGGGCATGCCGCCGCTGAAGAGCACCAGAGGGGCCCTGCGGAGAGTTCCAGAAGCAACGGGAAGGAGAGGGGATAAAACCGCCGTAAACTTCAAAATAAATAAAAAAATAAATGCAAATGCGGTCCTCCTTCATGTCTTGGAAACAAACCCCAATTCTGTCGTCCTCCAGAGGATCTTGTTCACAGCTTTACAGGGAAATGGACCTGAGAGCAAAAAAAGAAAAAAATAGTGTTTTTTCCCTTTTTCATTAAAAAGAAACAGATCCTAAAACAGACCCGGGCCCTGGCAGACGAGGCACCATGCTATGGCAAACCAAACAGTAGACATTAACACAGGGAAAATCTGTGTAAAGCTCTCTGGCTCTCCTCTGGCTTGCGTAAACAGCCCATCAGCTAATTGTGAAAAGGCCATTTAAGGTTTATTTGGACTTTTATAAGTCTGGACAGAATAAAAATTAACAGACTTATTTTTCACCCATGAAACACCGGTTTGCACTTTTTCGAAGAACATTTCCGGTCTTTCTGCGAGTTAAACAAACACTTGAATGAGGCTAGAGGACAAAACCAATAAAACCCCTCAAGGGTACATTGTCAGAAGCCCTAATGAAATTCACAGATATGGCCTGGCTTTGATGAAAGAAAGGCAAGAATGAAGAGAGGAACAGGAGAATGAGAAAGGAAAGAATGAAGAGAGGAACAGGAGGATGAGAAAGAAGACACTGGCGCTCACCATAGGGTATAGTGGACGTGACTGGCTGACTGGAGCAAGGCGTGTCGCTGTTGACTGCCCACACCATGTAGCCGCCGTCGCTATGGGAGCTAACGAAGGTACCTCCAGTTCGCTCCCACACCAAGCTCTCCAGCTGCTGCAGGGGTCACACAAGACAAACGGACATCAGCACACACACACACACACACACACACACACACACACAAACAATGACAGCTCTATTCTTGCTTAGCCTGTGATGAAGAGGGGCTGGCATCTGACAGGACAGACCTTTCCGTTTTAGCCGGATTGACAGCAGCGACCTTTAGAGAGCTCCCATCTGGGTAGCATTTCAGAAAGCTAATCTTCAGGGGCCAACCAATGAAAGGCGGTCAAATGGATCATTCTAAATGAATTTGGCAAACAAAGAGCGCCTAAAGATTTTTTGCACTGTTATCATTTCTCAAACCTATTTCTGTTCCGTCTCTCTCTCTCCCGAGGGAGATGATGGTACTTGAGATGTGAGCTGGTGATGGTTTAAACTAGCCGGGGAAGAATTTATTTTCAGTTTAAAAACGTCAGCTTGTTCTTCTTTCACACTCAACTGAGAGCATAAAAGTGTGAGGGAGTCTAGTATAGAAGTGTGTGTGCTGTGTGAGGGAGTCTAGTATAGAAGTGTGTGTGCTGTGTGAGGGAGTCTAGTACAGAAGTGTGTGTGCTGTGTGAGGGAGTCTTGTGTGCAAGTGTGTGTGTGTGAGGGAGTCTAGTATAGAAGTGTGTGTGCTGTGTGAGGGAGCATAAAAGTGTGAGGGAGTCTAGTATAGAAGTGTGTGTGTGTGTGTGTGTGTGGGAGTCTAGTATAGAAGTGTGTGTGCTGTGTGAGGGAGCATAAAGGTGTGAGGGAGTCTAGTATAGAAGTGTGTGTGCTGTGTGAGGGAGTCTTGTGTGCAAGTGTGTGTGTGTGAGTGAGTCTAGTATAGAAGTGTGTGTGCTGTGTGAGGGAGTCTAGTACAGAAGTGTGTGTGCTGTGTGAGGGAGTCTAGTACAGAAGTGTGTGTGCTGTGTGAGGGAGTCTTGTGTGCAAGTGTGTGTGTGTGAGGGAGTCTAGTATAGAAGTGTGTGTGCTGTGTGAGGGAGCATAAAAGTGTGAGGGAGTCTAGTATAGAAGTGTGTGTGTGTGTGTGTGTGGGAGTCTAGTATAGAAGTGTGTGTGCTGTGTGAGGGAGCATAAAGGTGTGAGGGAGTCTAGTATAGAAGTGTGTGTGCTGTGTGAGGGAGTCTTGTGTGCAAGTGTGTGTGTGTGAGGGAGTCTAGTATAGAAGTGTGTGTGCCGTGTCAGGGAGCATAAAAGTGTCTCAGTCTGGATTGCCAAGGGGACGGACGTTACGGTGAAGCGAGACCCCACCTGCTTTCCCAGGAAGACGTTGTCGGCGTGCCGTGAGTCCATGTCCCACAGGAGCACCAGGCCCCGGCTGTATCCGATGAGGATCTTGTCCGGCTGCTGTGGATGCTCCTGCAGGGACTCCACCGGTCCCAGGGACTTCCCGTGTTTGTACTCCTCGGGAACGCTGCAGGAGAAGGGATGCTATTACTGACAGGTCAGAGAGACGGAGGAGGACACAGGCCACACAGAATAATAAACAAAACGGGTACAAACACAATGGACAAACAGAGAACCATCACAGAGGGGGGGCCTGAGAAAACTAAACAAAAAGAAAAAAGATGGAAAAGACAAACACAAAAGAAAAGACATGAATGAACCAACAAACTAGATATTTCAAAGACAACCCATCAAGACTGAAAGTTTCACACACACACTCATACCCTCACCCGTCACACACACGCTCATACCCTCACCCTCTCACTCACACACACACAGATATGCATTAGCAAACATCTCTTGTGAAGATACAGGCAGACTGACTGATTCCATCCCTTGCCCTGAAATCCCAAGTGGATGCCTGCATCATCAAAAAACCCATCTTCCTCTGATGCTACAAGCACCCAGGGAGACTTCAAAAGAAGCTTGGAGATCACACACACACACACACACACACACACACACACACACAAGAGAGAGAGAGATAGAGAACTAAGGAGCTGTCAGAAAATCACACACACACTGGCACTTCTGGGTGTTTTTGTAAACACCAGGAGAAGCCTTCATGTTTGTTTGCAGGCTGAAGCTTAAAAACATGCTTTGGCTCCACAGCCTTGCTGAACTCTTCTGGGGAACTCAAGCGGAACATGTACTGCCTGCTTAGTGAGACGAGTCATTAGTCATCAATATCGTTCACAAACTGGCTGAAGTTAGGAAATGGATTTCAACTTTGCATCAATGAAATGCCCTTGGCTTTACACACACACACACACACACACACACACACAGAGAGAGAGAGAGAGAACATGTCTGCCATGTTCACAGCAGTTGTCCAATGGTAGAGAGAATAACACTGCATTAAAAAAAAGTTGAGGGGAGGAAAAAAAAAAATGCATGACATCAGGATTTTTCCTTTTTTTTTTTTTTTTCGAGTGAGAGAGACGAGAGACGAGAGAGAGAGCCCATAAAAGTGAGGGTGCACAAGGACAAAGCTGACACAACATGAGCAAATCCTACCAGGCTCCAATTCAAGCTTCAAAACCCTGATGACCAATCAAAAACCACCGAATGGGATTCCTCTGTGACTGTGGCACATAGTCAAGTGGAGGAATGCGCACAGTACACCCACAGAGAGGATGAGATGCACCCATGGAAACGGGAGGGAGGGGGGGGGGGGGTAGAGGGGGTGTAAGGGGGGGGGGGGGGTGGTTGGGGGTGGCGAGAGGCAGAAAAGAGGGGAGAAAGAGAAAAGAGAAGGACTGGAATCCTGTGTCAGTGGCTTGGCTCGGGATTAGGCCCGACAAAGCCACAGAGCGCCCAGATTTCACACAAACAATCGCAATCTTAAACGGAGAACAAAAAAAGCTCTCGAAGGGGAGAAACATTTCCAAAGGCTTTGAGATGGAGGAGGGGGGCACAAAAAGAGGGGAGAGTTGGGGGAAAAAAAACAAGAAAAATGACAGGGTAGCATTAAGAAACAGTTGAAGAAAAACAGACATGCTTCAAGCCATAAATCATTCCGTCTGTTTAAACATTAATGAAACTGTCAACACAACCCCTTCCCAGGACACAACATACGGGAGCGCTTGTGCACAGGGTCGACGACAAAACAGCACTGAACATGGGCTGGACCCAGACTGGAAGCGTATTAAGTTTCGTGTTTTGTCAGACCAAAACAATTACTGCAAGCCGGTCTCCCTCCTCATTTCTCAAACCGCGCCAGCTTCTCAAAAAGACACGACAGGAAGAGGAGAGACACTTCGGCTTCCAAACAAAAACAGCCCACCACAAAGCCTACTATTGTTAAGAGAGCGAGCGCCAGCACGAGCACGAGCGAGAGAGAAAGACAGAGAGAGAGAGAGAAGACAAGACAGACATAGAGAGAGAGAAAGAGAAGACAGAGAAGACAGAGAAAGAGAGAGAGAAAGAGAAGACAGAGAAGGAGAGAGAGACAGAGAGAGAGAGAGAAGACAGAGAGAGAGAAAAGACAGAGGGAGAGAGAGAGAGAGAAGACAGAGAGAAAGAGAAGACAGAGAGACAGAGAGAGAGAGACAGAAGACCGAGAGAGAGAGAGAGAGAGAGAGAGAGAGAGAGAGAGAGAGAGAGAGAGAGAGAGAGAGAAGACAGAGAGGACATCAAAGTATTTTTAGGGATTGCGCTCCCCTGCTGACACTCTGTGATGCGTCCATGAAGCTCTATATTGTCGAGACCTCGGGGCAGTGATCACGGTGCTTGGCACTCGGCACAAAAGCATTTTGTTCAGCTAGTTTCCTGGCTGACACGTACTTATTAGCCGCGCTCTGAAGGCGCCGCCCATTATACCCCAAACTGTGCCGGGCTAATGAGCGGTTCCAGGTCTCTCTTGACAGAAAATGAAGTCTGCGCTCCGCTCCGCACAGCCCCGCTCTGTATGTGGGCCTTAAAAAAGACAGAACATGAGCAAAGGCTGTAATCTACTTCAGGCTTAAACTGCATCTTTAACGCCGAAGGAGGAGACAGACGGGTGATTTTGCCCTCTCTCTTTTTCCTCTCTTTCTTCATAGGCATCATTTTGGCCATCTGGCAAAAAAAACCTAAAAAGCCTGACACCGCTGCCAAGCAATGGCAATCAACAAGTAATGAGTAATGTGGACAGGAAGCGAAGTGGCGTAACGAGCTGGGAGAACACGCACAGCATCAGATTATCGGATGACTACCGGTCTACCGAAATAATGCATGTAGTGAGGCGTGAACAGCATGGGGAACCGCACTGGGGCTGGAGGGGGGGGGAGTGGGGGTGCAGGAAGCGAGTGTGCTAGAGACAGTGTCGAGAGAGAGAGAGAGAGAGAGAGAGAGAGAGAGAGAGAGAGAGAGAGAGAAAAGGATGGGTGGAAGTAAGATGAAACAGTAAGAAGGGGGGAGAAATGTACAAGAACAAAAACTAAAAACATCAGATGTGTAGAGAGGCAAGAGAGAGGAAATGGAGAGAGACTGAGGAGGCATAACAGACAGACACAGCTGGGCTGGTGTGTGAATGAGAGAGAGAGAGAGAGAGAGAGAGAGTTAGTTAGTGAGTGATTGAAGCGAGTAGTGGACATTTGGAGCTAGGCCCGTGAAATGTGTTTGATCCCTCCAGTTCAAACGTGTTTCCAGCCAACGTGACACGGACATCCCCCCCCGACCGCCCAGCCAAATGGGGCCGGAGCCACAAGGTGAAAGAAAATAAGGCAAAGAGCTCCAGCTTCCCCTTCAGCTTCATTAAGCTGTGTGTAAAGAGCCCGGAGCCTGGTCAGGAGGGAGTCCCCACATGCTTACTTTATGAGGTAAGCTGCCGGTGGAATCTGTCCACCCAGCTCTCTTTTATTAGGAGGCCTGAACGCACTGCAGGAGGAGCAGGGGGGGGAGGAGGAGGAGGAGGAGGAGGGGGGGGGGGGAGCAGGAGGAGCAGGGGGGAAGGAGCAGTGGGGAGAGCAGAAGGAGCAGGAGAAGCAAGGAAGGGGAGCAGGAGGGGGGGCAGGAGGACCAGGAGGAGCGAGGAGGGGGAACAGGAGATGGCTGGAAATGAAAGAAATGTTCCAAGGAGAAAGCAAAAAGATATTATTCCTGTTCGAGATCATTTGTGTCGGCCGTCCAGCCAGCTCGTCCTGAGATGTACATGAAATATGTGCAAATGTCCAGGGCTGGGCGACGTGCCCAAAAATATGATCAAGATCTCAAATACTTGGCTTGGAGTTCGACTACTGGGAAACACAGGCTCTCACGGCCTTCCAAAGTGTGAACTGTGCTTACATTTTTATCAAGGACTTTTCATTATGGTATTATCAGATATCATTATCGCCATTATTCCACTGACCCATCCAAGAGCTGAAAGAAAATCTTGATCAAAATCCCCTTTCACACACTGAAGCAGCCAGACTGCTTTTGAAAGAGTGCAGTACGCTCTGATGACACATGAACAGATGGAGTCAAAAGGTGAAAGGGAAGTTCAGCCATTCAGGGGGTTGTCCTGAACAGAGGATGTCAAGAGGCCTGCCAATCAAAAATTCTCATGCTGCTTTTTGGCTTCTGTGGTGCCGTAGTTTCCTCCTCTGTGAGGGGTATGAATGCCTGCCACGGGCGGTTTTGTGCACGACAAACCTCAATACTGAACTCAAATCGAAATTTTCCACCAAAATGCACATAGCTAAACTGCTTACAAAGTCGACTGTCACACACTCCTTTCACACTCAAATTCACACACACACCCCACATCTCCGCCTTCAGTCTTAGAAAGGAAAGCCCAAATTCCCCACATCTCCCGCTCCGGTCACGGAAATACAGAAAGCCCAAGCGCTCACCTCTGCAGCACCTCCTCCTGGAGCAGCGACTTGTCCAGCAGGGTGAGGCTGGGAAGCTCCACGAAATGGACGCCGCCTCCCTCCGTCCCCATGCACAGCAGGTCACAGGACGGCGTGAGCAGGAGCACGGTCACGCGACTGGCACTGGAGGGAGGAGAGAAGGAAACAGGCTTTAAGGTGAGTAGCAGAGCAATGCAAGACACTAGATCAGCAGAAGTCCAGTTCATGCCGTTGGCACAGCTCATAGGAAGAGCACAGACAAATACAGAAGGCACACAGTTTATTTGATGCACCAATTGTTTCCTTTCGTCTTCACTGCTTTGTATGCTGCTTGATAGGAGTCGAGTTGCACTTGATGAATCTATAGCAAAAGCCTCCTAAGGGTTCGAATACACATTCGCGTTTTTTTTTAACTGGACGCTAGAAAATGCATTGATTCCTATGGTATGGCACGCTTTCACACAAAGCGCGCCGTACCATAGGATTCAATGCATTTTCTGGCGTCCAGTTTTTAAAAAAACGCGTATGTGTATTCGAACCCTTAGTGAACGAGGGATAAAGTTGCTCTGAACCACTACAGACAAATAAAGCAAGATTCCTCTGAAAAGAAGAAAAACATATCCCCAAATGAGACAGAGCCGCCATCATCAGGTTAAAGGGATAGGGATGTCGGTCGGACCTGGCGCTCTCGATCCCTGGTCTGCCCGGGAGGGTGAACTCGCGGACCTCTTCCAGGTGAGAGTAGCCATCCTTCTGGAAGAGCTCCCACAGGTGCAGGGTGTTATCATCCAGCAGCGACAGGATCCGGCCCTGGAAACCAGTTACCATTCATATTGAGCATGCATCAGGTAGATCACATACACCAGACCCGTCCATTATACCAAGTACGAAAGAAAACAGTACAGGAATCTCTCAACGTCCTTGGAGCATAACGCAAACATAAAGGAATAAGTATGTTACTGACAGTCAAAACCATAATAAAAACAAGAGGTACTCAACACCTGCATTTCACTCATGACGATTTGCCCCAAAAAACACAATCATGTTATGATGGTGTTGAGAGGGGAGGTTTGGTGAGCACAGCCTTACTTGTCCGTAGAGGAAGTGGATCTGCGTGACCGTGGCGCAGTCTTTGTGGAGGCCGGTGAATTCCACTCCAGGGGCTCCATAGCTTGGGGGTGCAAGTCAAGGAACTTAATTCAGACATTACACACTAACATGTCGCTGGCGGTCTGGAAGAGACATCATTTGAACCCAATGCTGCAGGTAGAACACTCAAAACTCAGGGGACATAACCAGAAGGGTGGAGTGGCGATAGAGGGGGCTCACAAGGACAACCACACAGACACAACAGTAACCACAGACACAAAAACACAACAGTAACCACAGACACAAAAACACAACAGTAACCACAGACACAAAAACACAACAGTAACCACAGACACAAAAACACAACAGTAACCACAGACACAAAAACACAACAGTAACCACAGACACAAAAACACAACAGTAACCACAGACACAAAAACACAACAGTAACCACAGACACAAAAACACAACAGTAACCACAGACACAAAAACACAACAGTAACCACAGACACAAAAACACAACAGTAGCCACAGACACAAAAGCACACAGACACCAAAGTAACACACACACACTGAATTCTCCCCCATACGCAATTCAGATTAAGAACCGCTACAAGGGTGATCATGTCTAGCTACAGATAATGAATGACATCACATTCTGATTGTGCAGTAAGCGGTCAAACAAAGCTGCACACATGGAAAACTCAAGAGACACACGAGCCGGATTACCGAGCCGGTCTTTCTGCCGAGGGCCAAGCTATTGTGTTTGACATGAAGGCAAGAAAAGTGCAGGCAGTAATTACAGCATCCCAGCTAATCAAGTGGCTGACACAAAACTGTCAATACTTTTTATCTTCAGATTTTGTCAAAAGTTGAAAGGGACTAACATTGCACTTATGGGAACGGCTCCCAACTGCACTCCAGCTAAACTGTAATGAGTAATCCTCCCATTCACTGAAATGACTCTCATTCAGGCTGCGTTATATTCCCCTAGCAGCAAAAAAATGTGTTATAACCACACCGTAAAGAGTGCAGAGAGCACATTTGCATTTGGGGTGAAGTGGCTACTGCCCTGCCTGCCAGCTAGAGAGACCAGGCTGCCACTGTAAACACTGTATCGCAGACCGAGTCAAGAGGCCTTGGAAGACTCGCTACTAGGGGGTTTCAATGTTCGATGTAACCTTTTGGTAATTACGCAAAAAAAATCAGATATAAGCCAGAGCCATAATGCACATTAACACATATAATATTAATGATTTTACCAATATGTCTACTGTATATGGGTAAATAGTGATGCGCTTGTGCGTGAAAACCACAAGTTTTCAAAAGCTAGCACCATATGCTGAGCATATGTTGAGCTACAAGCCCATAAGCTACTTTTCAAATCCATCATGACGCTTAATATTTTACGTAATCACATATCCGCTCCATGTCCCCTGTGATGGCCTTGTACAGGTTCACCTTAACTCTGCCTATGAACCCAATGCCTCCTGCTGTTGCACACATATAAATCAAATCGCAACTGTTACCTTAAAATACACACCTCACCCTTTCAGAAATGACCTGTCAAAAGCCCACGTGACCCTGGTAACATGGCCCATGTGATTTTGAACCGGGCCTCTTCCTGCTCCGGCTCCTGCTCCTGCCCAGGTGCCCACTAATAATAATGGGAGCACATTAGGCTCAGAATGCAGGGGGAAGGGTTCTGGCTGTGGGGAACTATGGAACTGTTCCAGGCAGGCAGGCAGGCAGGCAGGGTCTGAGGGAAGCACGGGGCTGTCAGGACAGAGACAGAGGGACAAAGCAGGCCCTGTGTGTGACCGAGAACAACAAGCACCATGTCAACCGTACTAAGGAGCACTCCTAGCACAGAGGGCCTCTTGGCCTCTGTGTGTGTGTGTGTGTGTGTGTGTGTGTGTGTGTGTGTGTGTGCTAGAGGCAGAGATAGAAGGAGAGAGAAATAAAGAGAGAGAGAGAGTGATGACGCAAAAGAGAAACCGGTAAAATAAAAAATAAATATTAAACAAGAGCAATCCAAGATTTCTGACCTCCAGCAAGGGTCCGCTAATTGCAGTACTGCGTTTCAACAACGTTGTGTTCACAAAGTGACGTTGTATACACCCAAAACTCAGTGTAAGTCTTGTATCAAGCACTTGCTCGATCCCAATGCACAGTTTTCGATTACAGTGACAACGTATCACATACGTTAAGTTAGTCACGCAAAGCAATGTTAGGATCAATATCGTATTGGGATATTGAGAGAAAGATCGTGTATTAGTCTAAACATCATTCCTTTCAATATCGTATTGGGACATTGAGAGAAAGATTGTGTATTAGTCTAAACATCATTCCTTGTTTTGACAAATAACCTCATTGGGATTTTCCACGAACCAAAATCCTCACCCATACTACAATGTGAATCATTCGCCCCGATAGACAGATCTTGCTTTACTATCAACGTCAACCCTTGCTGGAGGTCAGAAATCTCGGATTGCTCCAGATCCGGATCATCCTGAAATCTGACATTTTAATGGGGATGTCCCAGGAACAAGATCCACCTCTTGTGAAAATTTCAGAAAGATCCGCCCAGTAGTTTCTGAGAAATGTTGTCCACAGACAGACAAACGGACAAATAAATAAATTAACGGAGCCGATCGCATAACCTCCTTGCTGGAGGTAAAAATGCATGGGTGTATATACATATGCAAATGAAAGGGAGTGAGTTTGTGAGGTTGTGTGTGAGTGAGTGTGTGTGTATGTCTGAGATTGTGTGCACGCATACACACACACACACACACACACGTGTGTTTGTGTGCGTAAACATGATCCAGAGCTTAACACTCAACAATCCAGCTACTCAGCCATCTTGGTATAATTGGGCTTCGGTAAGCCTAAGCCTCTCGGAGTTTGAACGCTACTCGTGCATCTTTAATAACGTTCAAAACCATCCTGCACTCCCTTTTCCAGAACTTGAACAGACAATTCTGATAAAACTAAAAACAAACCTCCTCGGGTGGAATAAAAGGCCACAGTATGATGCCACTCACTTGAGATAATACCCCATACAACGCTGCTGTGTGTCCAGGATCAGAACTCCTGTGGACGACATTCAACTCCAGCCTTGCCGCTTGTTCACTCACTGCTCCCTGATCAGTGGTCTGGGACTTAGTGCATCGAATGGAGAAATAAGGATGATCATAATGTTTGTCTTTTCAGCAAACAAGGGACCGGTCAGTCATAATTACAGACCGAAGGGGCTTGAAATCAACAAGATGGCCATCAGCGAAATGCCCCGAGCTCCTCAAGACAAGCGTACAAATGAATGATGGACTCCGGCACTATATTTAGCCCCGTACACTAAACAAAGCCAAAGGGACGGCTTTAAAAATAAATTGGGAAGCCCATTCTCATCTGGTGTCCTTCCACTGTTTGTTTGTCATGGACAGGCTCCAGGATGGATCTGCAGTGGCAGTGTGCGTCCCGAACACCCCAAGAGGGGGGGGGGGGTTAAAAGGACAGACAACTTCCCTTTGCCCTCCTTTATTTAGGATTACATCAGTCACTGGAACAACAAGACAACACAAATGAATAGATGGGGAAGGGGCGGTTGTGTCAGAGAGACCGAGGGGAGTAGTGAGGGACAGGAAGAGGGTTGTGTCAGAGAGACCGAGGAGAGGAAGAGGGGGAGAGACAGACAGACAGACAGAGAGACAGAGAGAGAGAGAGAGATAGAAATAAAAACTCCTCAAAAGGAGTGTGCCAGGGCAAAAGAGAGATGGCTGGAGCAGAAAGTGAGAGTGATGTGCACAAGAGCCCTGCCATGTGAGCTGGGAGAGGGAAGCAGGGAGAGGGGAGCAGGAACGAGGAGCTGTGCAGAGGGGAGCAGTGGAGAGGGGAGCAGGGAGAGAGGAGAGAGAGGAGCTGGGAGCGAGGAGCAGGGAGCTGTGGAGAGGGGAGCAGGGAGAGGGGAGCAGTGAGAGGGGAGCAGTGAGAGGGGAGCAGGGAGAGTGGAGAGGGGAGTGAGGAGCAGGAACGAGGAGCTATGGAGAGGGGAGCAGGGAGCTGTGGAGAGGGGAGCAGGGAGAGGGGAGCAGGGAGCTGTGGAGAGGGGAGCTGTGGAGAGGGGAGCAGGGAGTGAGGAGCTATGGAGAGAGGAGAGGGGAGCAGGGAGAGGGGAGCAGGGAGAGAGGAGAGGGGAGAGGGGAGCTGTGGAGAGGGGAGCAGGGAGAGAGGAGAGAGAGGAGCTGGGAGCGAGGAGCAGGGAGCTGTGGAGAGGGGAGCAGGGAGCTGTGGAGAGGGGAGAGGGGAGCAGGGAGCTGTGGAGAGGGGAGAGGGGAGTGAGGAGCAGGAACGAGGAGCTATGGAGAGGGGAGCAGGGAGCTGTGGAGAGGGGAGCAGGGAGCTGTGGAGAGGGGAGAGAGGAGCTGTGGAGAGGGGAGAG
Source organism: Sprattus sprattus (assembly GCF_963457725.1). NCBI lineage: Eukaryota > Metazoa > Chordata > Actinopteri > Clupeiformes > Clupeidae > Sprattus > Sprattus sprattus. Next base: position 26,976,234 of record NC_137916.1, on the reverse strand, counting down.
GGGAGCAGGGAGTGAGGAGAGGGGAGAGGGGAGAGGGGAGCAGGGAGCTGTGGAGAGGGGAGCAGGGAGTGAGGAGCTATTGAGAGGGGAGCCGGTGGAGAGGGGAGAGGGGAGCTATGGAGCGGTGGGACGTCTGAGGCGAGGGGGAGAAGCAGAGCAACCAGGGCCCTGGAATGTGCTGGGTGTGAGGATCAAGCAGGAGGAGCAAAGAGAAACAGCTGGATGACGCTCACAGAGAGAGGGAGAGGGAGAGCATATGCGTGTTTGTATGTGTGTGTGTGTGTGTATGAGAGAGTGACAGAGAAAGTGAGAGCATATGCGTGTGTGTGTGTGTGTGTGTGTGTGTGTGTGTATGAGAGAGAGAGAAAGAGAGCATATGCGTGTGTCCGTGTGTGTTTGTCTGTGTATGTGCGCGTGTATGAGAGAGAGGGAGAGAGAGATAGAGAGCATATGTGTGTGTGTGTGTGTGTGTGTGTGTGTATGTATGAGAGAGAGAGTGAGTGTCTGAGAGAATAGGGTGGAGGGGGTGGGGGGCTGATTTGGCTCCACCTCATTAATCACCAACAGAGCCCTACTATTGCTTGTTCTGGAGGCATGCACTACTTCCCCTGTTCCAACGTCCAACATTTCCCCCCTCACAATGGGATACAGAACGACTGGCCGGGGTTCAACTCCATGTCGTTTCAATATCCTTCTTTCCTCACGGAGAGGGTCTGCATTGCACGCCTCGATCAGGGCGGAAAACCAAACATACAAGACCAGACCAGACCGGAGCGACAAAACTTTTTTTTTTGGTGTGCGGTAAGGCATGCCTCTTCGCATGAGGGAAAAGAAAACACTTAAAAAAAAAAAAAAAAAAAAAAAAAAGAGGTTGAAATTGACTGCGTCTTAAGAGGCCGCTACGCTACAATTCTTCCATGACCCCAGTGACGAGGGAAATAGCACAGACACAGCCAGCGGGGCGTGTGTGTGTGTGTGTGTGTGTGTGTGTGTGTGTGTGTCAGACAGTTATGACACTTTATCATCATCTCTCGAGTTCCTCCCTACTGTGTGACCAACTCCCCACGCTCAGTTTCCGTTCACGAGGGGGTTACTATAGAGAAACCACCGCAAGTGATCCCAAACCACTGCAACTGGCCCAAGAAGGGAGGCTTAAAAAAAATTTAAAAAAATAAACACTGTGTGGAGAGTATGCAGAGCTCTTCGACAACATGCACTCAAGAAGGATCCCACCCAAGCCAAGAGTGTGAAACGGAGCCACAGCGGAACCAGAGTAAACCTGACCCCAGGTCAGTTGACAATGGGGGTTGCTTGTCTAGGGTATACACATTTCATGGGAGCGGGCAGTGGTGTAGTCCAGGGTATACGCAGGTATACGGAGTATACCCACTTATTTTTCTGTCAGCACTGAGTATACCCACTTCTCAAAACAGGGTGTTTATCCTGTGCTGTATGGGCTGCTTGAAAAAAATTAAGAGTATACCCACTTCTCCAGGGACCACTACACCACTGGGAGCGGGGGACTGGGGAAAAGCAGAACCACAAAAAAGAAAGTGAGTTTAACTAGAATAACCGAACTAAACACAGAAGCTGGCATGAGGAGAGTCATCACCACCCCCAAGTCAGACCGACCACATTCATCAGCGGGTCGAGTCGACTTCACGGGAAACTTAACCAAGCCAAGCGGAAACTTGGGAAGAGCCAATAAAAGCACTGCCTTGATTGTTCGCTCATGATCGCGGTTTTACGAGTTAGCATCGAGGAAAAATGTGAAACTTCTCAAACACTCTTCTCATGATCATATCCACCTTTGAAAACATCAGGCTTGCAACCACACACACACACACACACACACAATAGGGACATTCCATGTCAAGGAGGGGTTCCCACCTTAAACTAATTCATTTGATATGTATTTCCCTGTTAAAAGGCTTACATATACAGTATACCATTGGGATTATATTACTGAAAATACAGCCACTTGCACAGAAGTAGAGTCAAAATGTTAAGTTTACATTAATGTTGAGGGGTTTCAGGAAGCTACTTATGACTGATTATTACCTACTTAGAAATCAATTTGCCCACGTAGACAGACATGCACTTTGGGTACAAGCTGATAAAAAAAAAAAAAAAAAACACATTCTGGAATTTAAATAAACATGGCAAAAATATCCCGCCTATTAAAAGGCTGGATTCCACATAAATAAAACCCAATAGTCATCCTTCACTTTTCAACCTCTTATTTCGATTTCATTGTAACTGAATACACAAAATAAAGTTATGCTTAAGAACATATTAATGAACAATTCCTTACAATAATAAAATACAATTCAATGGAAATCATGAATATATCATGCATGCTGAATTTGGCACATGTAAACAAATGTATTTTCTCTCAGTGTTGACCATGCTGTAATGTGGAATAAAGCGCATCTTTCATTGTTGCTTAATTTTCCATCAAGGCTAAGGCTAGGAAATGTGAACTGGCTGCCATTACATATAAACGATAAGGACAGAAGTACAATGCAACACAATATGAACTAACTCACACACACAACGCACACACATACATTTAGTACATAATACAAATAAAAAACTAGCTGAATTGACCTTTCAGAGGCCCTTCATAAGCTGTTTCTTCATTAGGCCCCCACACCCCTTCTTTCTTTGGGCCCCCACTTACTGTTACCACACACACACACACACACACACACACACACACACACACACACACACACACACACACACACACACACACAAATGAGAGAGTAACCCATGGGCTGGAGGAGAAGCTGGCTCCTCTCCCCTCGTTCTCCCCGACAATGGCTGGCGATTACCCACTCGGGCGCTCCCACCAAGTTAGGAATAGATAATGCAATTTCACGGTCTGAACGGGGACAAACAGCAGACACTGTGTTCAGGCTCACGTATGGCCAGAACATGACCAAAAAAAAAAGGAAAAAGAAAAGGAGAAAGAAAAGAAAAGAAGAAAAAAAGTGTTGCCTTGTAAAACACATTTAAGACTTTAAAAGGCTATTTACACTGATTTTTGATTACAAAATCCCATCTCACAACCTCTCATAACCACAAACACATGAGCTGCAAGCATTCTTGGTAATATTCTGTCACAGGTTCCACGATGATGGGGGGGAAAAAATGATGTTTACAGCTGAAGGAAAATGTAATCTACAACTGTTGTGCTCGAGCAACAGGTTGCTTTAGTGCCATTGGGCTGTTGTGCTTCGGAGGACGGGGCCATGCAAACTCATCACTTCTCCCCGAAAGTGCGCTGGCCATTCTAAGTTCACGTCACAGTGGATTAGGTCAACCGACCCAGCCGTATGGAAGGAGATTTCCGTTCTTATGCTCGTCTCATTAAGCCCGAAGCCAACGGCCGGGAGAAAGGCATTTTTTCAACGAAGAATGCCTCTCGCTCAGGGCAGCCAACTTTCCTCCTTATTGTAACCCTCCACAATGACAACTTATAATTAAACAGCGCACTCTCTTTCTTTTTTTTTAGGGGCAGCGAGAAAAAAAAAAAAAAGAAAAACAGGTTGGCAGCGATGCAGCACGCCAGTGAATTCAATAAGGATTCACCTCATTCTCCCCGTTCTGTTCTGTTCTGTTCTGTTCTGTTCTGTTCTGTTCTGTTCTGTTCTGCTGGGTCTTGGGTTCCTGAAAGACCCTATAGGTCTTTTGAAAGACCCAGAGCACCCGAGCAAGGGCGACGGAGCACAGATTGGAACTGTGGGGAAGGGGAACTGATTTTGGGCTTTCAGTCTGAGTGTGTCTGAGTGTGTGTGTGTGTGTGAGTGTGTGTGTGTGTGTGTGTGTGTGTGTGTCTGTCTGTCTCTACATATCACGCCTCAGAATACTAATGGGTTGTGACCGATGCGTCCCTACAGACTTGAGCCGGCGACAGAAGAGGGCAGATTGGAGGAGACACCGGGGTTTTTGAAAACAGGGGAGGGGCTTCCATCAATGGCCATTTCACAAGCCCAGAGCAGTGAGGTCTGAGACATCACTGATAAGCACATCAGATGAAAGGGAAAGCTGCACAGAGCACAGACCTGGCTGGTGTAAGAGAGATGGAGCACGGAACTGATAGAGGGAGATGGAGCACCAAACTGATAGAGGGAGATTGAGATAAAGAGTGTGGAAAAAGAAAAACACGTTCCGTGTGAGTGTTTAGAAGGAGAGATAGAATAGAATGATGGTAAAAGAACGGCTGGAGATTAGATACCGTGTCAAGAAGAGAGATTTAGTGATCAGACTGAACGAAAAGTGAAATGAAAGTGAGACTGAAAAGAAAGACGAGGAACAGAAAAGAAAAAGATCAAACAGATAGTGGCAAACGACAACATCCTTCCTTCCTTCCTGCACCCCACCCCCAACCCTCCCCCCACCACAAGAAGACTGCCAGTACAATTGACACCCAGGTAAAATGCACTCCTAGGGACGGATGGGCGGGTTATGGTAAGGGTTACAGCACGCACACACACACACACACACACACACCTCCCCCCAGCCCAAGAATACTGCCTGTACACTTCATGCCTTATATCTGCTCATTAACAGTAAGCCATGCAAGGCTCTATGTGCTGATCAGTGGAAGCAGCGCCCCATTCAAACACCTCAACATGTAGTTGGAGATGGCTGGACTTTAAGAAGATCCCATTTGATCCCTAGATGACCCTGCGTGTGGGTGTGTATGTGTGTGTGTGTGTGTGTGTGGGTGTGTGTGTGTGGGCACCCAGGCATGTGTAGACTGTACACTGAGTGAATCAGGGAGACAGTGACAGAGACAGACACTGAAAAGTAGCGATAGAGCAGTGGAGTGTCTGTGTGTGTGTGTGTGTGTCTGTGTGTGTGCGTGTGTGTGGCGTAGTGGCAAAGGCGCCCGTGAGGCTCAGCAGGGTGTCTCCTCAGCTGCACTCGAACAGCACGTGAGCCCAGCGGGGGCGACGCGACGTGAGAACGAGGCTCCTCGTGAAAAGCACAGAAACTATCCGGCCCTTTCATCCGTGGAGCCATCCGACAGCACGGCTCGAGATCATGCCTCAGCTCGACGAGGGCGATGTCAGCTCCGCCGCATGGGAGTTAGTGCTGCAGCGAGCTTCGCTGTGAGGCTCGGAGCTGTGGGCTGAGCCCTCAAACTACCGCCACGGGCCACTGAGGCTGAGACTGCTGCTGTGTTTGGACGCAGACGAGGGAGTGCATACTGATCAATAGGCAGAAGGCCACTCAGAGTCACACAAAGTGAGCAAACGAGACAAACCTCTACTGTCTTCTGATCATATTTCTACCAGATGACTTGAGATTTTGTTTTTTAAATATGCCGTTTGGGATGTCCTAAAAACGCTGGGGGAACAGACAGACATTGCAAATCAATGGCACAGACTGACTACAAAGACAACAAGCTACCACTATAGTATGAAGACAGATGATTCAACAAAATGACTTGTCATAAATGTCATATATTTAATATGCCGTTGGGACGCCCTTAAAACTGCTCAAATTTTTCAGCGGCTCAGACTGGAGGCTAATTACTGAGCACTCAAAGAGAAACTTGAAGCTAAACTGATAGCATCAGTAAACTAGAGGCACAAAAAAAAGGACTTCCTGGTATCCATGTAATTCAACGCTAAAGCCTGGCAGAAGTAAGCAAGTCTGGCTAACGTTTACAGCAGCTTTAATACACGTCATTTGGCAATATGCTTTTGCCCGCATGTGATGCCCAAATCCACAACCAGCTCCCCCCTGCTTGGTGCAATGGCAGGAAGCTAAGCCGTTGATTAATCCACTCAATATCATATCCCAGAGGGCTGGCTAACCTAAAGATCAAAAAAAAAGGAGAGAGCGAGGGAAGGGAAAATATACCATAATTACACCCACACACACACACACACACACACACACACACACACACACACCTACCTAATATCTCATACAGAGGCTCAGGGGCACAGACCACACAGATCAGATATTCATTCTAGGCTCCTTCAAATTTCCTGAACACTACCTACAATTGAGTCATTAAAGCTGGTTATCCATCATATCCTTGGCATCCAACCTCATGTTGAATTCGTTCACTGTTATATCAGTTTTCATACACGCCAAGAAGGTCATTTCAGCACTAGGCAGCTAGTTTCAAGACGGCAAAATGCAAAACAATAATAACAAAACAAATAAGTTGTTCATTCACACCATGATGAAAGGACAACTGAGGCCTTTTCTTTAAGTGAACACCAGGCTCTTTCTGGAGCACCAACTGAGGTCAGTGCCTCTTTTGAAGTCGGTGTGTAAGAGAATAATCATGACGGCAGAGAAACACACACAGCATTGATAATCAGATGTTGGAAGGCCGACCGTAGTTTGACCGAAAGACAGTTTTTTTATGTGATTTTATAAAACAAATCCATGTGTTGGTCGCACCCATGTATTCACCACTTAAAAAAACACTACGCCATTGTGTCACATACAACCAAATGGCAAGTGGTTGTGGTTCGAGCCCTCCTAGCCTTTTAAAGGTTGTCTTATGAAGGGAATAAAACTGTTCTTAAGCTGTGTTTTACAGTTTTCATTGTGTACAACAAATGAATAATGAAATGTATACCCGTGTCTAGCCCGCAACAGAGTATTAAACCACAGGCCTGCAGAAAGTTTACAAATTCGATGCATAAAGCGCAGAACATTACAGTACAGTACATTATATTGCGGTACAAATTTCCCCATCACAAGGGACCCAAGACAGTGCTGAAGAATTCCGAAGAGACATGCTAACAGCAAACAAGGACCACACATCAGAGAACGTGTGATGCAGATTGGGGACACAAAATAAACGAATAACAATAAAAACTAATAAACGTCAGGAAGCAATGTCTCATGTCCAGACTGAAAGAGACGGATAAACACATTGCCTATTGATTGGCACTGATTGAATGCCACAGGGGATGACAGCAGTGAGGAACTTTTGGGAACAAAACTCGATAAAACCGCCTGGCTTCTGCCCCCCCACTCACACACACCCACCCACCCACACACACACACTATGAGCAGTCTAGAGAGCATAAATCCACACACTGACAGGGGATCGCCGTCTCCCGAAAAAAAATCATGGCTGCATCCTGATTACTCGCCTGCTGCAGCAGTGGCCTTGGAAACTGGTTCAAAAGATGTCTTTATTGCGACGGTTCGAGGGCCAGCAACAAAGCTCCAAAAGAATTTGCAAACCCCCCCCACCCCCCCCACCCCTCGACTGCCCGCCCCCCCCACCCCTCCTCACTGCAGAGGATGATCTCGGGGGCAGGACGACATGCATTCTTCAGGGGGTGAACCCAGCTCCCCCATCTGCCTGACTGCTCCAGCCATCTCATTACTTTCCGTTTAAACCCCCACCTCCTCCCTCCTCCTCCTCCTCCTCCCCCTCCTCCTCCTCCTCTTGTACTACTTCCACTCTCCAAACCAAAGGCCCCTTCCCAGTGCCTCAGAAGTCGAGCGCTACCCGAAAGGCATGTTTGTGAGAAGACAAGCTCGTGTTTCAAATCGCACAAACAAAAACACGAAGGCCAAAGAAAAGGGCGTGAACCAAAGGCTTTATCATTTTCTTTTTCCGTCGCCTGTGGGTTCGGCCCAAATCCGACAAAAACGGCAGGAAGACCAAAACTAACAAATAACCCACATGCAATCTCACCACAAAAGATTAGCTTGCAAATACTTACTTCTTAGAAAAAGAGCCAACACGCATAATGACAAGATAGACCAGTTCTTAAAAACCAGAGAAGCCTCTGGGTTTTGCATGGCTGAGATAACATTTACTCTCCCTTCAAAAGGGAAGCGCACGCTTCGCTTGGTCTACCAGTGAAATCACCCAGCACATTAAAAGAGCCATTTCCCATGTGCCTGTGTGTTTGTGTGTGTGTGTGTGTGTGTGTGTGTGTGTGTGTGTGTGTGTGTGCGCGTCTGCATGTGTGTGTGTGTGTGTGTGTGTACATTGAGCTCTCAGCACATTAAAAGCGCCATCTCCCCTCAAGCACTCCCCAGTGCTCTAGGAAAGCTGTGGAGTCAGCTGGGAACTGCCACAGGTAAAACAATACCTGGTGAAGAAGTGATTTTGAAGGATTTACAATAGAGCAAGTATTACAATCAAACCTACTGTGACTGAAATCTACTGAAGTTTTTGAAGGGCCATAGAGTGCACTGGCAACTGTTTTCGTTATCCCCAAATCTTTAGAAGTGCACTCATAACACTGATGATTAAATGACTAAATACTTGGGGGCACTGTAGCTCACACAGTAGCCTCGACCACATACGGGCTTGATGCCCATGGAGGTCACGGCTCCCTCTCATTTCCTGTCCCACTCTTCACTAACCTATCAATTAAAGGCATAAAAAAGCCAAAAACAAATCTTAAAAAAAAAAAAAAAAAAAAGGTCGATACTTCACAATCAATACTACACAGGACTGGCAAAGTATGTCAACAGCGAAACATATTGATTTGGCCGCACAGAGAGAAAAAAAAAAAACGCTGAACTTGACCACTTCTGCACCTCACACCTCAGCCTCCCCTCAAGCCTGCTGATGCCAGCCTGCAATGGTTAAGCCGATCACAGCCACCTTGCTTTTAACGTCAAACCACAGCTTTACATTTACATTTAGCAGACGCTTTTGTCCAAAGCGACGTACAAGGGATAGAACGGTCAAGCTAAGAGCAATACAACCTGGTGTAACAATAAATATTGCTTTTTTTTTTTCAAGAAATAGAAAACGACATAGAAAGAAAAATAAGTGCGGTACTGTCACTGCTTAAGTGCAAGTTAAGCCAAGGTGCCAGTTTAGGAGGGGAGGTGCTCCCCAACGCTCCACACCATGCCCATACCGCCCCCTCCCCCCCCGCATGGGCTTTTTTTTTTTTTTAAATACTACACTCCAACCCAACGCTGGAATCCTATAAGCAGGCTGGAGAGAGAGGATGTTTTAGGCTGCTCCGGTATTGGATGGAGAGGCGGGCGAGCGGTGAGCCGTTGGCCAGACAACTGAGCTCTACACTTCCTCCCTCGGGAGCGTAAATCACGCTATGATCCAAGAGATACGGCCCATGGAAGAGCCCATCCCAGAACAGGCCAGCCCAGATAGCTGCAGAATAAACAACATAGGGAAGTCCTCTTAACTGACTGACTGACTGAACTTGGTTGAATTCACACGGAGAAGGACGTTGTTTTTGTCTTCGTTTTTTTTTTTTTTTAAACATGCCGACACAGCTTTACTGCAAAGTAGTCAGCGAAAGCTCTGCAAGCTAATAGTGCCATAACCAAATTAAACAACTAACAATAACAAGTAATAAATGTCAGGAAGCAATGTCTCATGTCCAGACTGAAGGAGACGGATACAAACATTGGCTATTGATTGGCACTGATTGAATGCCACAGGGGATGTCAGCGAGGAACTTTAGGGAACATAGGGAAGTCCTCTTAACTGTCTGACTGAACTTGGTTGAATTCACACGGAGAAGGACGTTGTTGTTGTTGTTTTTTTTTAAGGTACCCAGTGCAACATTAGGGCAACAAAATGGAAATATTCTGGATAAGACAATCTTTATGATATTGACATTTACTTCACCATATTAGCACATTTGCACCATTATTTGATACTTTGGGCGTTAAAAAGAGTGCTAAAACTAGCCGCAAGAGCGTAGCCCTTTATTTATTGGTGCCACCAATACATAAAGCAGGATTCCAGTCAATGGAAAAATTGCCTCTCCCCACCGGCGATTGTTGTTGTTTACGATTTTCTATCAGTTCTCACCACACAACGACGTCTCATCTTTGCTCCTTGAATGTCGATATGTAATGGTATGGAGTTATTGGAACTTACTACGTGTAAAAAAGACTAGAAATTGAATGTTTGTTTTTCGAGTCTCAAGCCTATAAAGTTGCACTGGGTGCCTTTAAAACATGCCGACACAGCTTTACTGCAAAGTAGTCAAAGAAAGCTCTGCAAGCCAATAGTGTCATAACCAAAATGATGACAGTTGTACGATGAAAACCCTCCAAGAACACCAAGACCCTCGGGGCTTCTACAACTGCAGACATCTTTCAAGCAAATTCAAATTAAACAAAACCCCACCCTAGCTGCAAGCTGACTCCACAATGTGAGAATATGCACACACACCCTACTGAGACAAACACAGCACCATGAATCAGCTTTGGCAGGGCCTTGTAGTATTGCAAGCGAGAGTGTGTGTGTGTGTGTGTGGGAGTGTGTGTGTTTGTTTATGTGTGTGGGAGTGTGTGTGTGTGTGTGTGAGAGTGTGTGTGTGTGTGTGTGAGTGAGAGTGTGTGTGTGTGTGCGTTTGTGTATGTGTGTGGGAGTTTGTGTGCAGGAGGAAAACACTGGAGTAAGGAGATGTCAAACATGCAAGCTATGCGCTGGGCACAGCCCCGCTACCTTCACCACACACCTCCCTCCCTCCCTCCCTCCCTCCCTCCCTCCCTCCCTCCGTCTGCAACACGCACGCTGACCGCACCGCACCACACCCCCCCTGGCCCTTGCTGCCCAGTCGGAGGAAATGCTCACAAACCCAAACCACTCATTACTCCAAACCAGAGAACCCCAGTCATCTTCTTTTTTTTATACCCATCAGCACCCAGGCCTCGGCAGGCTGGTAGCGCTCCCTCATGTGAGGGGCAGAGGCGGGGAAGACAGGGAGACCTTACGGGGGGGAGACCTTACGGGGGGGGAGACCTTACAGGGTGGGAGGTCTTCAGACAGGCACTGACCTTACAGGGGGGAGGTCTTCAGACAGGCACTGAAGTGCAGTGACTGACAGGCGGATAGTTTGGACAGTTTAACAACTGCGGTCTTCCCTCTAGTGCAACACGCCCCCCCCCCACACACACACACACTCTTCTCTTCTGTTTCATCACTTTCTTTCTTTCCTTCTTACTCCCTCTTTTTCTCTCTCTCTCCTCCCCCTCAGCCTATAGCTGGTTGCCTGCTCTTTCCTCCCCTCTCTACACACCCCTTCCTCACTCATGCATTCTCTCTCCTCTCCTCTGCTCTCTACACACTCCTATATCACTCATTCATTCATTCTCTCTCTCTCACTCTCCTCTGCTCTCTACACACCCCTACATTATCTCTCCTCTCCTCTGCTCTCTACACACTCCTATATCACTCATTCAGTCTCTCTCTCTCTCTCTCCTCTGCTCTCTACACACCCCTATATCACTCATGCATTCTCTCTCCTCTCCTTATCAGTTACTCTCCCTCGTGCTCCATTTCACTCCCTCCCTTTCCCTCTCTTTGCATCCATCCATCCATCCATCCATTCTTTCCCTCCCTCCCTCCCTCCCTGCCTCCCTGCCTGCCGTCCTCTCTGCAGGGCAGTGCCTGACAGTGCCAGTCTCCCCAGTAGCAGGCCTGTCTGCAGCAGCTCAAAGCCCCGATTCTACTGTACTGTACACGTCCACAATCACAGCAGCCACAGCGGGGCTTACACGTCACTGAGAGGAATGTGCAGTATTTAAAGCCTTATCGCCTGCCGCCTTCATCAGGCTAGGATAGAACACTACTGCGGATAAAAAAAAAACATCTCTGCATAACTAACCACTTCCTCACTCTGTACACAAATGTGCTACCCTGCGCAATCAATGGTGCATTCGTGGGGACACAATCTCTTGGGAAATGACAACAAACAGAGAGAGAAAGAATTTGAACTTCAGAGCGATGACAATTCACTTGAATCTTTGGAAATGACAGCAAACACAGAGAGAGAGAGAGAGAGAGAGAGAATTTGAACTTCGGAGCGATGACAATTCATTTAAATCTTGGGAAATGACAGCAAACACAGAGAGAGAGAGAGAGAGAGAGAAAATGAAAGAGAGAGAGAGAGAGAGAAAGAGAGAGAGAACTTCAGAGCTATGACAATTCACTTGAATCAATGTCAGGTGGAAGAACAATATCTGACACTCCAAAATTCACTTATACGAGCAGAGCCAGATTCATGGAACGCTAAATGCCATCAAAAGTACATAAACTTTCTTACTTGCCTGGGTAGACTTCATAAATCTGTGCAGTCCATGCACTCAGCGGTACTCCCATTCAAGAATGCAGCCTACCACGCAAGCCACCGACCAACATGCACTTTGTTTTCCCAATTTAAAAAGGATACACTTTGATGGCTCCAGATTTGGTGCCAATGGCCATAAGCTGAAGCTTCGGGTCGTAAGCCAAGGCGCTGGGCTGGTTAGGGAATCCATGTTCGACAGTCTGACGGGAGAGAGAAAGAAAGAAAGAGAGAGTTGGACTATTGTAACATTTAATTTCGTGTCACCTGAAACAGACAAACACAAACAGGCATTTGCACAGATCATGAGCCCTAGCCAGTCTTGACCTCCTTAGGCCAATCAGTAAAGGAAACAATGGTAGCCTAAAGTATTGAGTCGTCGTCGTCGTCGTCCACCCCTCCCACCCCCCCCCCCCCCCCCATTGTTTATAACAATGTAAAGAAAGGAGCGGGAGGCCAAGACTACAAGGCAGAGAAAGAAGGGAGGACCTCAAATGTATATACACATATGTTTAATATCCCATAGTTTTTTGTCTCCTCTAGAAAGGCCAGACCAAACATAACCCCTTCTATTGCCCAGTCTGCAAGTGGTGGTTGGTGGTGTTGTTGGTGGGTGGTGGTGGGGGTGGGGGGGGGGGGTTGGTGGCGGTGAACAGCTGTTTGGGCCGAGATGCTAGTGTGTGACGCTGCAAAGGTTCGGACCATCTTATGACATTTCACACCGTGTCAGGACGCTCTCCCCGGCTGACATTAACGTTGCCATCAACTCCCAGCCCCCACCTCAAACACTGTCAGTTCTCTTTAGAGACCTCCGCAGACATACACACACAAAAAATAACATGGCAGAAAATAGACGTAGTGAACACGTGCACACGCACACACACACACAAAGTCTTCAGCACGTACACACCCAAGTCTTAAACACACACACACACAACCCTGGAGTGTCAACTTAACCCACTACAAATGTCTCCCCTTGCCAAAGGGGAATAGAGGAGGACCTGAGGCGTTTTTGACACTGACATGAGGTTCAAGGCTTCAAACTGGCGTTACAATAATGCCCGTCAGTCCAACCCCCCCTGACCTCGCTAGCAGTGTGACCGGTCCTGCGAACAGCACTGTCCATAAAGAACAAGCCCCCGCCCCCGCCCCGACCCCCACCTCAACACCAACGCCATTCTCTCTTCTTAACAAGGCAGGCCAGGCAATCCTACAAGTTCCCTCTACCAACAATACCCATACAGCCATGTCTGGTGGGAACCACTTCGATTCACTTTGCCTGGAGGTTGTTATTCAATATCTTTAACAAAAGCACACTTAAAGTGTAAGTTCAGACACAGCTCTGAGCCCAACTCCCCCTACTGCATAATTTTTGAAATATACTTTTAAAAAGTGGCTGAGAGTTTTCTCAATTTTAATGCATGCATATCATGACGTAGATATGTAGCAATTCTTTAAATCTGTCAGTTCTGGCCTTGGATGATAAACAGTAGATGGTGCGTTGAGAAATGTTCAACCCATAAAATGTCAATTTTTACAAGAACGGTAATGTTGTCAATATTAACACCAGAATTGATGTGTTTGACATTTTAGTGCACACTTAAACCAATGGAGCACCACATACTATTGAAGCTAGTAGACAAATGAACTGCACACATTTACTTCCTTCCAATAGCAAATTAAACACACTTAAGTTTTTTTTATGTTTTCAGTCAGACCAATATAACCCTAACCTGCCTGGATTGTCAAAAACGCATATATTCTTTAAACAGGCTACTTAACTCCTTCTTTTAAAAGTGTGTGTTGTAAAATAATCCTCCAAAGCCTAGTCTTTCTTCTCCTGCCTACTGGCCTAATGATATTTAAGTGGGTTAGGCCTCGGCTTCTTCTATTCTTATGCATAGCTAAAAGGTTTAAACAATTACGATTGACCAGTAAAGATAAAAGCGTAAGCAAGACGAATGGCATTCATCTAAATTTGCATGTGATTATAGCCCACTTTTTAAATGACTTCAGACTATAGAAATCAATAGTTTATAAGTGCCAAACACAACGCTAAAATTGATAACAATAGTAACAGATGGGACACAACTCGGTTTCGCATTTCGGTATTTGAGCTTCAAACTTTGCCGCAGTTTCTGCTGAGGACCTGCGAATAATTAAATAATGATCTTGTCTAGCGGTAGGACCATGCCTGTACCACATACATGTTCACCAGCTTAAACTAAATATCTATACTAGTTAACACACATTGAAGAATCTTGTTTGGTGCAAGTTTAGAGTGTATGTGGCTGTGCGTGAATGTGTATCAATCGGGCCCTTGTTTGTAAATGTTGCAAGGCGCGGTGATTGTAACAATTCATCCACGAATAATTCTTGCGGACATTCATTTCTATTTCCTGCAATACAAACATACGGATTGTACGTTCACAACAGAGGGGATAGAGCCCCCCCTCCAAAAAAAGCCACAGCCTGACCAAAAATATTTTGTCAAACAATTTTGATGCAACTCGACACCGCATGCATGCTTTCGGGGGGAAAGACAAACCCCCGAATATCCTCAGCCGTACCTTATTGAATGCAAAGAGGTCCTGTTTGATTTTCTCTCTCTGGGGGTCGTTTCCCTGCCTCCTGAACCTAAACTTCATCATCCTGAAGCCAGCAGAAAAGAATGAAAACGGCAGAGTCCCAGATGGTAGATTCCGTTACGTTTGAATCAAAGTATTCCCATGCAGCCACCCGTTTCTATTGTATTCACTTCTACACCGCTGCAAGTACTGGGGCAGTGTTTATGCAGTTTGACCATAGGGCAAGTTCACAGAATCCACGTCGATGAGATCCAATCAGAGGAGAAGAAACTGTGACCAATCCACCAAAACACACCCTTTGTTGTGCGGCTAGCCAGAAAAACAGGTCTGGAGTACGGCGGATTGGAATATGTTTTAACCGACAAGCTGCAATGCCTAGATCCCCTTAGTAACCGACACAGTCGCTGGCCTGAAGCAGGTACATTGTACAAAATTGTAACCCTTTTAAAAATACCAGGCATCAATTCCTTTTCAAAACAATAATGCTTAAATGAAATAAGTTTGGGAAGTTTGTGGATTAACCTAAATGAAATGGTACATCTCATGGCCAAAAGTTTCATGAATACATTACTTGAGATTGCAGCAGACAATCTTCCTTCAAATCACAAACAAACCACATACATTCTGACAATAAGGCATTTTTGGATGTATTTATATTTGCTGATAAAATGACTGATTCTCTTGGTCACATACAATTACAATTATATACATTTGTACACATAAACATCCAAACATAGTGCAAATACATGAATCCTGGACCTTGTGTAGGTATAAACTAGTATGCACATATACAATGAAAGACACATAAATATGGCATTTTGGTATCGTTGGAGCATAGACATTGTGGAGTAGACTACACAGGAGACACCAGAGACAATTATGTACACTAAAGAGGTGCTTCCAACATGTGTTTCATTGGAGGTAGACACAGTTCTTGTTTAACATGTACAAACATTTAGAGTTCCAGGTGAACTGAGAGTCAGATTGATGGGCTGATTGGGAAGGAGATGTGATTGTCCTCCAGGTTTCTGGGCTGGTTTGTGACAGAATCAGCCACCTAGACCACGGTTGGTCCATTCCAGAGCCACAGGCTACCTGAACATATTACAGCATTTACATTTATTCATTTTAAGAACACCTTTACCCAAAGCACCTTAAATTAAAGCGATGATCTAGTTTTTATCTGTCAGTGTGTTACCATGTAAATGATAACCTATGATACAGGGAGCTGCTAGCACCTTACACCTTGCCCGGTTAATAATAAATGATTAAACAAGGAAGATGTTTTCTCTCAGGGTAGGAGGTATCCTCGACTTCACACGTGTTCCTGTCCGGGATGAAGAGTCCCGAGTGTGCTGGTGTGACTATGGGCGTGCGCGTGGGGCCGCCGCATCACAGGAGGGTGATCCCGCTCGGCGGCCTCGTCACAGGAGGGTGATCTCGCTCGGCGGCCGCGTCACAGGAGGGTGATCTCGCTCGGCGGCCGCGTCACAGGAGGGTGATCTCGCTCGGTGGCCGCGTGACAGGAGGGTGATCTCGCTCGATGGCCGGCGTGTCACAGGAGGGTGATCTCGCTCGGTGGCCTCGTCACAGGAGGGTGATCTCGCTCGATGGCAGTGTCACAGGAGGGTGATCTCGCTCGGTGGCCGGCGTGTCACAGGAGGGTGATCCCGCTCGATGGCAGTGTCACAGGAGGGTGATCTCGCTCGATGGCAGTGTCACAGGAGGGTGATCTCGCTCGACGGCCGCGTCACAGGAGGGTGATCTCGCTCGGCGGCCGTGTCACAGGAGGGTGATCTCGCTCGGCGGCCGTGTCACAGGAGGGTGATCTCGCTCGATGGCCGTGTCACAGGAGGGTGATCTCGCTCGATGGCCGCCGTGTCACAGGAGGGTGATCTCGCTCGATGGCCGTGTCACAGGAGGGTGATCCCGCTCGATGGCAGTGTCACAGGAGGGTGATCTCGCTCGGTGGCCGCGTCACAGGAGGGTGATCTCGCTCGGTGGCCGCGTCACAGGAGGGTGATCTCGCTCGGAGGCCGCGTCACAGGAGGGTGATCTCGCTCGATGGCCGCCGTGTCACAGGAGGGTGATCTCGCTCGATGGCCGCCGTGTCACAGGAGGGTGATCTCGCTCGGTGGCCGCCGCGTCACAGGAGGGTGATCTTGTTCCGCGGCCGTGTCACAGGAGGGTGATCTCGCTCGATGGCCGCCGTGTCACAGGAGGATGATCTCGCTCGGCGGCCGCCGTGTCACAGGAGGGTGATCTCGCTCGGTGGCCGCGTCACAGGAGGGTGATCTCGCTCGGCGGCAGCGTCAGGCGCTTCTCCCGTACAGAGAGTAGGTTTTCCACATGCATGGCAATGACTCGGCACAGCTCCAGGCTCTGAAGGGGGAACAGAGGCATGACCGTTAGTCACTCTCAGGGGTGTGGACGAGCAGCCAGGCACATGGAGATGGACATGTAGGCCAGTCAAGGGAGGCAGTCTACTGTGTGTGAGGTCAGTAAGTCTGACACAGTTTGAATGTATGTGTCATTGTCTGAGTGCTTGAGTGAGAGAGGGAGTATTTGTTTGCACTGTATCTGTTTGTGTACGTGTGTATGTGTGTATGTGTGCGTGCGTGCGTACGTGTGTGTGAGTTCCCACCATGTGACTGAGCACATGTTTGGGCGAGGCCTGTGTCTTTGCATACGTGTATGTGAAACAAACGAGTATGTTTCAGACCGGAAGTATGCATCATGATTATGTGTGTGTGTGCACACGTGTGTTCATTTCAAGCTGTGTGTCTGCAAGCATCTGCCTGTGGAATGTATGTGTTTGTTAGCGAGTGAGCGAGTGAGCGAGTGAGCGAGTGAGCGTGTGTGCGTGTGTGTGTGTGTGTGAGTGCGTGTGCGTGTGCGTGTGGGAGTGCTTGTGTGAGTGCGAGTGCTTGTGTGCGTGCTTGCGTGCGTGTGTGCGTGTGTGTGTGTGTGTGTGTGTGTGTATGTGTGTGAGTGAGTGTGTGAGTGTGTGTGTGTGTGTGTGTGTGTGTGTGTGTGTGTGTGTGTCTGCGTCTCTCCCCTGCCCCTCACCTGGTCCAGCTGCAGCTGTGTGATCCTCTGAGACATCAGGTCCCCCAGTTTGATTTCCACGTACGGGTAACTGGACCCAGCTGTGGGCCGCTGCGTTCGAGTGGACTGCACCTCCTTCAGGGAGAACTTCACCAGGACCTCCTGTGCAGAAACACAACAGGCCCAAAACATTCAGTCCAGCTCTTTACCCTCTCAATTCTATTCCTGATGTCTGGAGAAAAAATACTGGACCTTATCTTAAATATGAATACAATTATTTAATCCACAAACTTCCTCAATTCTATTCCTGATGTCTGGAGAAAAACCACTGGACCTTATCTTAATGCGCATCATGGTCGCAGGAAACTATTATGTGAATATATAACCCTTACTATGTCGTAATTCAGGGAACAGACACATTGCTGTGAATTTCAGTCTCTGGATTTGAGGTTGTGATTTATCATTGTGGCTTTTCTATGGACAGATTACATTAGATGTAATCAGAGAAAAGATTCAGCTGTGTGTGTGTGTGTGTGTGTGTGTGTGTGTGTGTGTCTGTGTGGGTGTGTGAATGTGTTATCATGATCCAGGAACAGTGTGTGCCTAAGCAATGACAAGTAGTTTGGTCACACCCACACACACACACACACACACACACACACACACACACACACACACACACACACACACACACACACATAGTGTAGTTTGACCCACATGAGTGTCCTTGTTGATGAAGTTGAGACCATTTTCATTGACAGCCAGGATGCAGGGAGTGTCTATAGCACTGTTGCTGCTACTCTGGATGTAGAAGAACGACGAGCCGAACATCGGGAATGCACTCACCAATCCTGGAGAGACACACACACACACAGCCGTGCACGCACACACACACACACACACACACACACACACACACACACACACACACACACACACACAGCCGTGCACACACACACACACACACACACACACACGCACAAACACACTCACACAAACACACCCACACACGCACACAAACACACACATGCATACACACACACACACGCACACTCACACCCACACACGCACACACCCACACACCCACACACACACACACACACACACACATGCACACACACACACACACACACACACACACACACACACACACAGCCGTGCACACACACACACACACACACACACACACGCACAAACACACTCACACAAACACACCCACACACGCACACAAACACACACATGCATACACACACACACACGCACACTCACACCCACACACGCACACACCCACACACCCACACACACACACACATGCATACACACACACACACACACGCACACACACACACACACACGCACACACCCACACACACACACACATCCTCACACAAACACACCCACACACCCACACGGACACACACATGCATACACACCCACACAAACACACACATGCACACACACGCATACACACAATCAATGGGGAGCTCAGAGATGCTGACTTGGCAGAGATGTCATCGTAAAATATCCATAAGATGCTAAAGTTATTGCATAATTTCCCTGATTGAACAATATAAAAATAATGAAAACAAAGACTCATAAAAAAAATTCTAGGACAATTTACAGCATTCTTAACATGCCTACCCAAGCCACTTCAGTCTTTAAATGTTCCTTTGAAAGCTGACCTCTAAACCCCCCTCCCCCTCCCTCCCACCCACACACCCTCCGGTTATGCCTTCACTACTTCACATTTACACAAAATCATATTACTTGCTCAGACATGAGTCTGCTGACTCAATACATAAATGTTTCTGGCGCTGTTGAAAGTAACCAAGGCTGGAGAAGAAATTCAAATGTGTCTGTGTTGTGTGCGTGTTGGTGTTGGTGTTTTACCGAGGAACTGTGCCCTAGCCTGGTGTGGGCTCAGGGGCTGGACCTGCTGCATGTGCTGGGTGATGACGTTGAGCCACTGCTGGGGCCTCTGCTCCGTGTACAGCTGCACGGGGATGTAGTCCTGCACCTCATGGCTAAACACGGAGAAGAACAGAGCAGATGTGACTCACTCACATAGTGACTGACTGACATATTGCAGTTAAAGCTGGCAAATATAGTCAGGGTTTTTCCTGGATCAAAATGGGTCTTCGGTGCTCCCCCCCCATATAATAGATAGGGTAGGTATGAACTTCATCATCACATTGTGTGAGTTTGTGTGTGTGTGTGTGGGGGGGGGAGAGAGTTGGGGGTTTCATGGTATTTATAAAAAGCTAAAGGTCCTGCTGAGGAAAATAGTTTTCTCTAAAAAAGAATCTGGAATGAGAGTGAGTATTCCTAGATTAGACCTGTGATGAAGCCGAGAGCCAAAAACTCAAACTGATTCTTTAAAGACCCTTTCCTACGGGGCTTCAAAGAACATCTCAGGTGTTCCTCTGTAGATATACTGTATACAAGACAACCTTCAAGGTACAAGCAAACAAGGCTGTACGTGTTTCTTTTCCTCCCTAAATGTGTAGCTTGTGTGCAGTTTGCCAACAGCATTGGCCTGCAATGTCAAGTCATCAAAGACCGGGGCCATGTTTAAGCCGTAGGTGTGAAGTGTTGGGTGTTGCTGGCGTACACAGTGGGGAGGTAGGCCGACTCCTTAGCTCGGTGTTGAAGCGCTGCCAATTTAGCCACTTGCTGAAGCTGCGGATCGCTGAGTTTTCCTTGGGGCACCACATTGAGCAGGCCTTTCAAGTAGTCCGGGGATATCTGCACAGATTAAAACAGACCACATGGACATGCGCACGAGTATCTCCAGATCACTGGTTTCATGCATCAGTGGCCTTAATGGGGGCTCTCGAGATGGCTACCTGATTATAATAAAAACCGCACTCTCAAGCTTTTCTCAATAGTATTAAGATCAGTTTATTTCCACAGGCGCGTTTCGGCCTTAAGCCATCGACACTTAAGGCCAAAACGCGTCTATGGAAATAAACTGGTCTTAATACTATTGAGAAAAGCTTGAGAGTGCGGTTTTTATTATACTCAAAGTTTATAGTCTTTTACTCGCACCCGAAAACGTACTTATATTTTTGGGAAGTAGAGCGCGCCCATCCCTACTAATACCTGATTATAATGCACGGAGACGCTTAGCTCGTTGTCAAATTTGAGGAGCTGGGTCCAGATCACCCTCCTGAACCAAAGGCTGTAGCCGCTGTCGATAGGCTCCGCCTCTGTGGTGATGTCCAGGATGTACTCCCGCTTGTTCAATGGTCGAACGTTTTGACCTGCATCAAAACGTGTGAAAATGACTATAAAATAATAATACAACATATAACACAACAATATTACCACTATCTAAAAACAGTAGGAATCGCTTAATATATGTATATATAAATATTAAGAGTACAACAAAGTGCAGTGGAATAGATTAAAGTACTTCCCTGAGAAACAATATATGAAAATGACTTATCTGCCACAGTAATAATATGTAAGTTTTAAAAGGCTTTGAGACCAGCCCAGCATCACACCTCTGTTAACGACCACAAATATGGCATATTCATCCATGGCCGAGAGTTTGTTCAGACCCATCTCATAGCACAGCTCCTCAATGGCATCCTGGGCAACCTGGTCGAGAAAAGAACACGTAGGATAAAGGTCAGTTCAATCGAGAGAGAGAGTAGCTCCTCTCTCTCTCTGTCTCTCTCTCTCTGGTTTTTATAAAGGATACTGACTGAACAGGTATTTATTTTATAAAAGATACTGACTGAGCATGTCTTTATTTTATAAAGGATACACATATGATAAAGGACAGTTAAATCTCTCTCTGAGTATGTTTTCATTTTATAAAGGATAGGATACATACTTACTATTTTATAAAGGATACTGACTGAACAGGTCTTTATTTTATAAAGGATACAGACTGAGCAGGTCTTTATTTTATTTAGGATACTTACTGAGCATGTCTTTATTTTATTTAGGATACTTACCTACTATTTTATAAAGGATACTGACTGAACAGGTCTTTATTTTATAAAGGATACTTACTGAGCATGTCTTTATTTTTAGGTGTCGCTCGATTCCGCCAGGTAATAGAAACAGCTGCCTCTTGGAGCTCCTCCCAGCCTTTGAAAACAAATGAAGCAAGGAGACAACAGATGGATGTGAACTATCCACACACACACACACACACACACACACACACACACACACACACACACACACTCCATATATGTCTTCACAGTGATGTGTTTCCAGGTCAAAGATATACGCACCAACATGGCCTTCAGCTCCATGCTGTTGGGGGACTCCATGCGGCCTCCATACTGGAACGTCTTCCTGAGATTCTGCTCGCACGCTTTAGCAATCCCTAATATCCGCAAAGACAAAAAAACACTGTTTTCAAAACGCCGCTATATCCATACTAGGGCTGTGAAATGATAACATTTTTTAATCAAATTAATCACAGGTTTCTGTGGATTAACCATGATTAATCACATATTACCGATTTTCTCTGTATATTTTTGTGAGAACAAAAAGGTTTATGATAAAAGACGGATATATTTAACATGTTTTCTTTTTTAATTCATCCATACTTATCCATATAATCCAAGTGTAACTGCAACATAAAAGTAGAACGTAGAAGTTCGACAAGTGCAAAAATGATACGTGAGAACTCTAAACTAGCCAGGACAGGTCTGAAGCTACGCAACGGACGCAAACTTCCCCTTACCTTGGAAGTGTATGCCCTGATTGGCGTGCACATCCACCAGGAGCTTCCCCTTACCTTGGAAGTGTATGCCCTGATTGGCGTGCACATCCACCAGGAGCTTCCCCTTACCTTGGAAGTGTATGCCCTGATTGGCGTGCACATCCACCAGGAACGTCCCCTTACCTTGGAAGTGTATGCCCTGATTGGCGTGCACATCCACCAGGAGCTTCCCCTTACCTTGGAAGTGTATGCCCTGATTGGCGTGCACATCCACCAGGAGCTTCCCCTTACCTTGGAAGTGTATGCCCTGATTGGCGTGCACATCCACCAGGAGCTTCCCCTTACCTTGGAAGTGTATGCCCTGATTGGCGTGCACATCCACCAGGAGCTTCCCCTTACCTTGGAAGTGTATGCCCTGATTGGCGTGCACATCCACCAGGAGCTTCCCCTTACCTTGGAAGTGTATGCCCTGATTGGCGTGCACATCCACCAGGTACTTGAGCAGGTAGGGCTTGAGCACTTCAGAGCAGCGGTAGAATGCGCTCAGGATGTACAGGAGCCTCCAGCCTCTCTGGCAGCTGTCCCTGTGCCAGCCAGCGGCGGCAGAAAAACAAACCAGACAAAACCAACCAGATCAGCTAAAACACGAGTGCACTGTGTGTGTGTGTGTGTGTGTGTGTGTGTGTGTGTATGTGTGTGTGTGTATGTGTGTGTGTGTGTGTATGTGTGTGTGTGTGTATGTGTGTGTGTGTGTGTGTGTGTGTGTGTGTATGTGTGTGTGTGTGTGTGTGTGTGTGTGTGTGTGTGTGTGTGTGTGTGTGTGTGTGTGTGTGTGTGTGTGTGTGTCGGCCGTCCTGCACTTCGCTGCACATGTGTAGTGGCAGCAAGGGTCAACCCTGCTGCCGGGTGAGCCCCTGCACTGAATTATTCAAGTCTTCCGCCTGCCTCGGATTAGCGAAACGAGCCCGATTTAAAGGCACAATATGCCGTTTCTTTTTGTTGTCAGAAAACGAAACTGCTTCTGTGTTTACAACGATGTTTTAATTAAAGGGTGTGGTAAGCATACAGGGTTTCCCAGTGCATTCCTGGGGCATTCCATGCAAATGGTTTGCCTTTTTCAAATCCTTCAAGGCATTGCAAATGCCCTGGAAAATCTCCAGAGATGTATAAAAACCACCTGAAACCAAGCTTGACAGTACATTCCATATGACTGAGGAATGTACAGGAACATTGGGGAACGTTTTGTTCGTTCTGGTTTATGGAATTACAGCAGGTTTTTCGTTGCTGACAACAAAACATCCATATTCTTTAAAGATATAATAATAATTATTCGAATTATTGTTCAAATTGTTCAAACAGTCTAGAGAAAGTATGAGGCCCTGATCTGGCCCTCATCTGTCCCTCATCTGGCCCTGATCTGGCCCTCATCTGGCCCTCATCTGGCCCTCATCTGGCCCTGATCTGGCCCTGATCTGGCCCTGATCTGGCCCTGATCTGGCCCTCATCTGTCCCAGAGACAGTATCTGCCTGGGAGGTACAGAGGAAGAGAGGAAGATCAAAGTCGACCAGGGGATGGGGGGGGAGGGGGGGAAACAGCTGAACTGCAATTGAACAGAACAGAATAGCACTGCCAGAAGAAGAGCCGTACGTTTTGGAGCTGGTGTTTCCCGTGATCTGCTTCAGGACTTGGCAGTAAGCTTCGTCCTTCATCGGCCCGAACTCTCCACTCAGCTGCAAGGAATATTTGAGATATCAATTAATCGACTTCACAACTGAACACAAGAACACAAGTCGGGTCCTCAGCTCTGAGTAGACTATTTAAAGGGATTCTTTCTACTCTACTGACATATTTACTTTAAGCAGTCTGGAGATACGTCGTACCTTGAGAATGGTGCTAATGACCTCCTGTTCCGATTGGCCCTTCATTGGATAGTCTCCCATAAACTTCATAATGGCTGAAAACAAATTATATGGGGTGTTTGAGGACATCGACATGTGTGTTCCACCGAGAGCTGTGCGGTATTTCTTAAGTATTTGTTAAAAATAGCATTTCATTATTTTTCGAGTGTTGGGACAGACTAATGGAAAGTTAATGCTGCTTTTTTGCCGTTTACAAGAGCTGAGTTATTACTATTTACAAGTGTTTCTTTATTCTGTTAATTGCTGCCACATTCAAATAAAACATTTCAACTGGCTCCGCGAAAGAAAAATATAAAAAAGACCTTCAGCTTACCCAGGAAAATGTCAGCCGCCATTTTATTCATATTTTCATCTGTGAAATCGATTAAAGATTCCTGGATGGGGGACTGTGGAGAACACAATAAACAGATGACGTGAACTATGCCTATGAAGGAATGACACCTTGAAGAGTGAAATATGTCACTAGTATAACATGATAGAGAACAAACTGCATGCATTATATAAGATGTTTTGAGATCAGACAGATATAAACAACAGTGCAAATACTTATCGTTACACATGTTACTTATGTTACATTATACTGTATATAATTATATTAATTATCTCATGTTATGTTAGTGTATAATTTTAGCACCTTGGAAAATTTCACCATCTCAACTGGTTCTCTCGGCTCCTTCCCCTTTTTTGTTCTGGTTTTGTAGGAGTCGCTATAAACACACAGGTTTGGATGTTCAAAATGGTCTTTCATTTTGAATTAATCAACCGAATTCAATGCAGCCTCTCAGAGACTGACTGGACTGACCTGTTACTTCTCTGGGCCTCTCTGAAGTACTTCTTAGCAAACTCCACCATGTTGTATTTGCTGTCATACAGAAACCTCTCATCAACCTCCATGCTGCCGTAACCAGGGTAGGCCTCGGTGTGCTCGTTGGACGGCGCAGCCACCTAATGGTGAACAAAGGTACTGCACTTGGAATCAAGTTTCACGAGAACACCAGCCAGTTCTGCTTACAGTGGGGTTTCCAGTATGGTGAAAGGTCTAAATGAGCTACGAGGTGCATAGTATTGTGTGTGTGTGTGTGTGTGTGTGTGTGTGTGTGTGTGTGTGTGTGTGTGTGTGTGTGTGTGTTTCTCTAACTGACGACCTGTTACCTCTATGGAGCGGTCCAACTCGTGGGCGGCGACTGAGGAGGCTACGGCTACAGCCACGGCCGCCGACGCTGCCACTCGGCCCTGCTTGTTCTTCGGCTCCTCCTTCCTGTCTACCGGGAGGTTGATGAAGTCAGGCGCTGCCACCGGCTGCACAAACTCCGCGGGGAAGACTCCTGCCCGACCGTGGACCGCGCCAAACTTCCAACCTTCACATGCCACAGAAATGAAGAATGGGGAGACGATGCAAGTCAGATATACGGCAATCAGGCCAAAACTCCTCAGCCTGTAATAACGTATTGGATGCGATGAAGCCTTCTTTGGTGGTTAGAGTTTCAACAGTATAAAATAATCACTGCAATACACACACACACACACACACACACACACATGCACGCATGCACACGAACGCACACAAACACACACACAAATGCACACACTCACACACACACAAATGCTAACACTCACA